>NW_018397271.1:741231-741918 GCF_002168275.2 Theobroma umbraticum | reverse complement strand
ACTTCACTCCAATCTTTGTAATAGAGTTAAGCACTTCACCTTGTACCATTCAGATCATGTTAATGATCATAGGTACTTCTTTATTTCCTTTTTCCTTGATTACTTGGAGTGTGTGAGTCATTTTAAGGGATTAATCAAGCTTTGGTTAGCTTGATTGAGTGTATAGGTTCTAACTCAGCCTAGAAAAGTTAGTTTTGGGTTTTGGTTGATCTCGTGAAAAACTATTGTTAAAGGTTATGGCTGAGCCTATGAAAAGCTATCGTAAAAGCTTGGTGGAAGCTTGGGAATTTCACCGTTTATAGTGATTTGGTTTGAAAAATCATTGGTTGAACAATCAAGGTAGGGATATAGATCTTTGACCGAACCACTATAAATCTTTATGTATTGTCTACCCTGTTTTATTTTTCATTTCATTTTTTGTTAGATTATTCCTTCATCTTGCATTTAACTTCTCATCATTGAACTTTAAGTTGCCCCCAATTAGAGGTAAATTTTAGTACGAGCCAAAAAGTGTTATTCACCCCTTTTCTAGCACATTTGTTTAGGACCAACAAGTAGTATCAGAGTTAGATCCCTCATTCTTAAGGTTTAATATCTTAAGGGAGATCCAAATGGCTTTCAAAAATTTATAGTTGTTGAGGGGCAATCCAAAAACAGACCACCTTTGTTTGATGGATCGAACTACCC
>NW_018397271.1:739210-741221 GCF_002168275.2 Theobroma umbraticum | reverse complement strand
ACTAGAATGTCAATCTATATAAGGGCAATAGATTATGAAATCTGGGATGTCATCACTAATGGACCCTTGATTCCTTTAACCATAAATGTAGTGGCAAATAAAATGATTGCTAAGCCAAGGGCTGAATGGATTGAAGTTGAAACAAAAAAGGTTTAAACAAACTTGAAGGCAATAAACACTTTACATTGTGCCCTAACTCCCACTGAGTTAACAAAGTGTCAAGCTGTACCACCGCTAAACAAATGTGGGACAAACTTAGGATTATCCATGAAGGAACTTCTCAAGTTAAGGAGTCCAAAATAGCTCTCCTAACTCATAACTATAAGATGTTTAAGATGGAACCTAGAGAAGATATCACTAGCATGCTTGATTGGTTGACAAGCATCACCAATAAACTTAGTCAGCTAGGCAAACAATTCTTAAACATGAAATTGTCAAAAGACTACTTAAAAGCCTACCAAAAAATTGGAAGCCCAAAGTGACTGCTATCCAAGAAGCTAAGGACTTAAATGTCATCACCCTTGATGAAATTTGTGGGTCTCTTCTCACTCATGAGTTGGAACTTAAAGAAGAAGAAGAAGAAGATAAGAGAGAAGCAAAAGAAAAGAAAAAAAGCATTGCCTTAAAAGCAAGCATTCTTGAAGAAGAATTAGACAATTTATCCTATGATGATGATGAAAAATTGGCTATGGTTACAAGAAGATTCAGTAAACTTATGGGACAAAGAGACAGGAGATTGGCTTAGAAAGGGTACAAAAAAGATCAAGGTTTTTCATGGAGACCTAGAAATAAAAATGAATCCAATAAGAAAGAAGACGTTATATGCTTTGAATGCAAAAAGCCTAAACACTTTAGGTCAGAATGCCCCTTGCTGAAGGAAGAAACTCCCAAGAAAAACAGAAAATCGAAGAAGGCAATAATGGCTGCAACCTAGTCTAACGGTGATGTTTCAAGCATAAATGTTGAAGAAGAAAAAGTTGAAGAAGGAGCAAATTTATATCTGATGACAAGAAATGATGAATTTGAGGTATGTTCTGCTTCTATTTCTATTGATGAACTTTAAGATGAATATGAATGTCTTTATGATGAGTTTAAAAAATTTGCATCAAAATACAAGGCTTTGAAAAGAAAGACTTCATATCTTGAGAATGATTTAGAAAAGATAAAACATGATTTATACTCTGTTTTTGAACAAAGAAATTTACTTCAAACTGAGCTTGAAACTCAAAAATAGATTATGAAATTCTAAAAATGGAATTGGAAAATAGGACTGAAGCTTTGCAAAAGGTTATTGATGAAAATACTGCTCTTAAGAATATCAGAAATGAAACATCAAGAAAAAACACATATTTCAAAAAAAGTTTTGTTAATGTTTCTCCTATGTGTTATATTTGTGATAAACTTGGTCACCTATCTTATAACTGTTATAGAAATAGAAGCATACAGAAAATAAAAAGTATTTGGGTTCCAAAAGGATCCAATGTAGTAGATAACCTTAAAAGATCCATCAAGGTATGGGTACCTATTAAGAAAAACTAAAAATTTGTCTTGCAGGTTGAGCCTAACCGAAAAGACATATGTTCAAGAGCTCAACTGAAGGAGAAGCAACCATGGTACATGGACAGTGGCTGCTCAAGACACATAATTGGAAATAAAATGTTAATTGCTCAACTGGACAAGAAAAAGGGAGATATTATATCATATGGAGATGACTCAAAAGGTAGAATTCATGATATAGGAACTATTGGTAAGAGTTCTCAAGCTCAAATTAATCATGTGTTGTTTGTTTAAGTATTAGTCAATTATGTGATAAATGTTTAAGGTTTGTTTTGATTCATATAAATGTGAAGTGATAGACATTAGTATCAATAACGTTTCATTTATAGGAAAACAAATCAAGAGTATGTATGTTATATTTTTTGCAGATCTTGAGATTAATTGTGAAACATGTCGTATGGCAAATGATGGAAATGACAGCTGGTTATGGCATAGGAGACTTGGACATGTGAGC
>NW_018397271.1:737478-738922 GCF_002168275.2 Theobroma umbraticum | reverse complement strand
TTGAGTTGCTGCATATTGATTTATTTGGTCCAATAAACACAACTAACTTGTTACCTTGAGTTAAAATAGAGTTATTTTGACTCTATTATATAGAGTTATTTTGACGCATTTTGGTGGCTTAAGTAGCTAGATCTTTGAGATTTTAGGTTCAGATTTTAGCATTTTAAGTATTTTTTTAGTTTAAGTTTTGATTACTTGTTAAGTGATTAATTTAAGTTGTTTTAGTTAAATTTTATGTTGTTTTGTTTTAAATTACTCTAAGAGCAGTTATTGCTAATTTCTCTTATGGTTTTTTCAGGAAATTGATGAAAAAGACTCATTTGATGAAAATCAGTACAAGTATGGTGATGACTTCATTCATATATGTTTAGGTGTTTTAGCCCTATCTCTCTCTATAAAACTCCAAATGAGGTGATTCTTAGACCGCTAGAATTCTATGAAGAAGGGCTACAACGTTTATTTTTATCAATTCACCCAGTTCTAACTGGATCATGGTAAAAATATTTGTCAAAGTCGGAGCACTGTAGCAGTATGCAAGGACTGAATATGATATGGTATTTGGAGCATATCTTTTAATCCAGTAGTCCAATTGATGAGATTCTTAATCCATTGGAAAGTTAAGAGATAGGGGTAAAATTTTAATGTTTACCACTTTGCCCAGTTCCGAACATGTCACGGTGAAACTCACGTTTGAATTTGATAGACTATCACAGTGCTGGGAGAACAAGGTTGCAACGTTGATGACAGGAAGCAGACATACAAATTTCCAGAGAACTCAGCACTACAGTGCTGGAGAAGTAACGGCGCAGTTCTGGGTGATTTTTAAAAAATAAAAGAAGTTGATGGGATTTTAAAAATTAGGTTATTTGGAGCCTATTTAAGGGACCTTTTTTAGAGATTTTGAAGAGGCAACAAACAACTATTTTGGAGATTAGAAGCCAAGAAAAAAGTAAGAAAATAAGAGAATTGGAGGGAAAATCAAGATCACAAAGCTCTAACTATTAGTTTTCTCTCTTAGTTTTGTGTTTTTCTTATTTTCTTTGACTTGGATTCATAGCTAAATTTCTTTAGATATTGTCTTTATTAGATATTATGAGTTAATTTATTTTTCTAGGATTGCAATTGAACTCACATGTAATCTAAATTTTTAATCTCTTTCTTGCTTATTTTCAATGGGATTTGAATTGTTTATTCCAATTTATTCTTAATACTTTTAATTGCTTGGCCATCAGTTAAATTGATTTAGGAACCTAAACAAACTTGGGAAAGGGAGTTTAGTATAGACTAAAATTGGGATAGCATATGATCATATTAATTGATTTACGTATAGGATAAGGATATATCTATAGGCCATATGTAGCCAGATTAGAGCCTGAACTTAATGAGTCTATTTTAATTTCAATTCACATAGCGATATAATGTTTTGGTTAAAATAGATATTTTT
>NW_018397271.1:737387-737468 GCF_002168275.2 Theobroma umbraticum | reverse complement strand
GGTAATCCTAGGCTTGTTTGATTTGTTATTTGCTCAATTATCTTGTTGCTTTAATTTTTAATTAAATTAGTTTTAGTTGCG
>NW_018397271.1:736879-737377 GCF_002168275.2 Theobroma umbraticum | reverse complement strand
TTCAATTAGAATTCATATTTTAATTATTTGAATAAAACTAAATTGTTCTAATGATAGTACTTAGTACAATTTAGATTAATTCCTTGTGGGATAGATACTCTGCTTGCTAATATATTATTTATTCTATACGTGTACTTGCATAGTAGAATTTTAATTGACAAAGGCATATCATATGGCTTTTGTGATAGTTGATGACTACTCTAAGTACACTTGGGTCTACTTTCTTGCTTATAAAAATGATGCTCTACTTGCATTTGTAAGTCATTGTAAGAGGGTTTAAAATGAAAAAGGACTTGTCATTGTAAGTATTGAGAGTGATCATGGAGGAAAGTTTGAAGGAGATGATTTTGAAAGTTTTTGCAATAAAAAAGGGTTAGATCACAACTTCTCTACACCTAGAACATCTTAACAAAATAGGGTTGTAGAAAGAAAAAATCGAACCTTAAAAGAAATGGCTCGAACTGTGCTTTGTAAAAACAATCTACCAAAATACTTTTA
>NW_018397271.1:736716-736869 GCF_002168275.2 Theobroma umbraticum | reverse complement strand
GTCAATACAGCTACATACATTCTTAATAGAGTATCAATGAGAGCCATGATATCAAAAACCCCATATGAATTGTAGAAAGGTAGAAAACCAAATATTTCTACTTTAGGAGCTTTGGTTGCAAATGTTTTGTATTGAATAATGGAAAACATTCTC
>NW_018397271.1:735571-736616 GCF_002168275.2 Theobroma umbraticum | reverse complement strand
AGGCTCCTTAAATAGGCTCCAAATAACCTAATTTTCAAAATCCCGTTAACTTCCTTTATTTTTAGGAAAGTCGCGTAGCGCTGCGGCGCTACTTTCCAGCGCTGCAGCGCTGAGCTCTCTGGAATTTTGTATGTGTGCTTCCTTTCATAAACGCTGCAGCCTTGTTCTCCCAGCACTGTGGCAGTCTATCAACTTCAAACGTGAGTTTCACCCTGATATGTTAGGAACTGGGCAAAGTAGTAAACATAAAAGTTTTATCCCTGTCTCTTAACTTTCCAATGGATTAAGAATCACATCAATTGAACTTCTGGATTGAAAGATTTTCTCCAAATACCGCATCATGTTCAGTCTTTACATACTGCTGCCATGGTTCTACAATTAGGTTTTTATTGGCCTTCTCATTTTAAAGATGCTCATTATTTTGTTCAAAGATGTGATAGATGTCAAAGAGTTAACAATATATCTAGGAGAGATGAAATGCCTTTCAACAACATGCTTGAGGTAGAAATTCTTGATGTTTGAGGAATTGAGTTAATGGGTTCATTTATTCCATCATTCAGTAATGAATACATCTTGGTTGTTGGTAATGAACTTTTTGGAAAAGAACATCTTTACTTGCTTTGGTACATTTAGAGCCATAATTAGTGATGAAGGCTCACACTCTCAAGTTACACTTGAAGAGAGTTAGATGAGAAGAGAATTTTACAAACCCAGAATGTAAAAGATAAGGTAGGGTTCGCAAACCCTATTTGAAAAGATTTCCGTAAGTAGTAGTTTAACCAAACATCCACAATCAAATTGGGTCTTTAGTCCATAACCATCAACAAACATCCATAATCTAGTTATTAACATATAAAGTAAACATGCTCAATATGATGATCATCTTGCATTTCATTTGAAAAATGTCACTCAACCAGTGAGGATCATAGTTCAAATCATTGGTCCTTAGGTTTGAAAAGATTTAGTAACTTTTAGAAAAATAATTTTTCAAAATTATTTAGTAAAAGATTGATCATATCAAGGCCTTTAGCTTGCTCAATTCATA
>NW_018397271.1:735044-735483 GCF_002168275.2 Theobroma umbraticum | reverse complement strand
AACTTCTTTAATTAGAAACCTAAACCAATTTAGGAAACTTCCTAATTTGAGTATATATCATAAACCATTTAAAAAGGTTTCATGATCCTAATCATGTGTCCCAAATATTTTAGAAAGGTCCTTATCCACCTTTTAATCTTGTAATATCCATTTAGTATTTGTAGAGTTCTAATCATTATCAAAAGTCATAATTTATTAGTAAATTTATGTTAATTAAAATCTTTCTTAATTGGATTAGGATGTCATGTATTCAAGTTGACTTTCCAGTTTAATTAAACTTATCTAATCTAATTAGATGTTTATAAATTTAAATCATAATCTCTTAATTTAAGGAGTCCTCATCAAATGAGGAAGACTTAATTTATTTGGAGCTTTAATAACAACTAATTTAAAATTGATTGATTCCATCAAGGATTCAAACTCCTTGATTTTAGGCATG
>NW_018397271.1:734808-734944 GCF_002168275.2 Theobroma umbraticum | reverse complement strand
TCAAAAGCCTATAGAGTTTTTAACAAAAGAACTTTAACAATTGAAGAATCTATCAATATAGTTTTTGATGAATCTAATCCCTTACAAAAGGAAGCTCTTGTTGATGAAAATGATGTAGAGGACTTTGAAAGACAAA
>NW_018397271.1:729592-734346 GCF_002168275.2 Theobroma umbraticum | reverse complement strand
TGTTGCTAGGATAGAAGCCATAAGATTATTGCTTGCATTTGCATGTTTCATGAAGTTCAAATTATTTCAAATGAATGTGAAAAGTGCATTTTTAAATGGGCTTATTCAAGAAGAAGTCTATGTCAAACAACCCCCTGGATTTGAGGACTTTGAAAAACTTGATTATGTTTTCAAATTACATAAGGCTTTATATGGACTAAAACAAGCTCCAAGAGCTTGGTATTAAAGAGTCTCAAACATTTTAGTTGAAAAAGGGTATATTAAAGGAAGTATTGATAAAATATTGTTCATTACAAAATGCTTGAATAATTTAATTATAGTTTAAATTTATGTGGATGATATTGTATTTGGTGTTACTAATGAGGCTTTGTGCAAGAGCTTTATTGAAGAAATGCAAGGTGAATTCGAAATGAGTAGGATGGGTGAACTGAAATTCTTTTCTTGGCCTTCAAATCAAACAAAGCAAGGAAGGCATCTTCATTAGTCAAGAAAGATACATTAAAGACATGCTGAAATAGTTGATATAATGAAGCTGAAATGAATCAGTACACCAATAAGTCCCTCTATCAAGCTTGATGCAGATGAGAAAGGAAAAAGCATTGATCAAAAGCTTTATAAAGGTATGATTGGATCTTTACTTTATTTAACTGCTAGCAGACTTGATATTCAATTTAACTGCTTGTGTGCACGGTTTCAATCTCAACCCAATGAGTCACACTTAACTGCAGTAAAAAGAATCTTTTGGTACCCTTTAGACACACAAAATTTAGGATTATGGTATCCTAAAGGAACATCGTTCAATTTCATTGGATATTCAGATGCAGACTTTGCTGGAAGTAAAATAGATAGAAAGAACACTAGTGGTACATGTCAGTTTTTAAGAGATATGGTTGTGTCCTGGTCAATTAAGAAATAAAACTCTATTGCACTTTCGACAGCTGAAGTTGAATATATTTCCTTAGGTAGTTGTTGTGCTCAGATTTTATGGATTAAACAAAAATTAAAAGATTTTGGAGTGACTATGCAGAATGTACCAATATTTTGTGATAACACAAGTGCAATCAATATCTCAAAAACTCCAGTTCAGCACTTAAGAACAAAGCACATTGAGATTAGTCATCATTTTGTTAAAGACCATGTGCTTAAGGGAGACATTAAGATTGAGTTTGTCAACACCTTGCATCAATTAGTTGATATATTTACCAAAGCCTTAAATGAGGAAAGATTTTTTAAAATTAAGAGAAATCTAAGAATGGCTAGGATTCAAGAGCTTTGAGAAAATTTCAGAGCATTTCTCTAGTAAAACAGTGCACACTTAGTTGATTAAGAGCATCAGTTAATCAACTAAGAGCATTCTGTTTCTCTTAATAAAAGACACAGTCAGATAGGGGTAAAACTTGGTCATTTAAAAAGCCCAAATAAAATAATAAAATCTACAGAAAAAGAAGCAGGTATTCAGGTGAAGAAAAAGAAGAGGAAAATTCCATTAATTGAAAATGAAGTAGGAGGCAAACTTTGAATTTTGAAATAGAGAAAAACTAACCACATTCAAAAAGGGGAGTCTGATGGTTTTTTAAAGAGAATAATCTTTCTTAATCATTCTCTCCTTGTTCTCTTTCATGTGAAACCGACTTCCTAAAACCAAAACCCTTTTTCCCAAAACTTTTCAAACCCAAAAACTAAACCCAACAAAATCAATGGCAAAAACCTCCATACGTAAAGATTTTCTAGAAAATAAGAAGGGCAAATGACCAATGGAAGAAAGCCCATCGCTTGAAATCCCAAAAAAGAAGAAGAAAAATGAGTCTGCTTCAATGAATGTAAAAACTACAAAGAAACAGATAAAAAAAGAACAGAAATCAAAGAAAAAGAAGGAAAAAGGAAAATTTTCTATAAAAGGTAACCCTTCAACTTTGAAATTTAGAAATAAAATTCATGAAGATAGGTTTAGGAAAATTGAAAATGCTCCTATCTCATACGGGAAATTCATCAACTGGGACAGCTTCAATGAATTTTCAGAAATTAAAAAAGGATTATTAGAATATTTTGAAGAAATAAAGATGAAGAAATTGAGTGTTTTTAAGAACAGAACATGTAGTGCTAGTCTGCTAAAAGAATTTTATACTAGTATTGCACAAGTTGAAAATGAACTAGATGACCTTGAGGATTTTGTGAATGATGGTCTGAATGTGTTTTTGAATGGAAAAAAGTTTGTGATTACTGCCTTTGACATAGGATAATTGTTGCATGTTGAGTGTAATGTGGGAAGTTATGAAATTCCAAAAGATTATGATCCCTCATCCTTATGGGAAGTAATTACTGGAAAAACTAAACGGTATTCCTTAAAGAGTTATGCAAGTTTTATTAAAAGTCCACAAACTAGGATAGTGCATTACTTCATAGCTTCAATAGTTCATGGAAGAGGTGGTAGCTTTAGCTATGTGAGTCTGTAGGATATGTGGATGATGCAGTTTACATTTAATGTTTCTCCTCTTAATTTAGGAAGATTCATGATAGAAAGGATGAAAGGAACTTGTCGAGTTGACAAAATACATTTACCTTATGAAAATATAATTACTTCTTTTGCAAAGAAGAAGAGGATCTAGAGTTCCAGATATGAGATGGATCAAGTAAAGAGCAGAGATTAGGCTATTTATTTGGGATGCCTACCTAAGATGGGTTACAAGTTGTGTGGAGAAAAATTTGTTAAGACTTCTAAGAATACGTGGAGGGATGAGCAAGCCATTCCTGCTCAAGCAATAACAACTCCCTCACAGATTCCGAATGAGATTATTCTGAACATACTGATGAAGATAGATGGAAAACTCACTGATCAGTATGAGAGAATCCAAAAAATTAAAGAATATTTGCAAGAAATGAGAAATTTGATGAAAGAAAAAAGACAAGCATCTTCTAATCCTACAATTGAAGGTACATCAGCAGCATAAGTTGCTAAAAATCCTATAGTTCGAGCTGAAGGCAATGAACTAGAATCTGGTCCAACAAGGAAACTACATAACCCTGAACTTGAAATTGAGGAAAAGGATAATGCAAACACAGAAAGGATTAGATCTCAACTGTATGAGGAAACACAAGAAGCCGAGTCCTCCTCACCAAACTATGAGAAAGTTTTAATCATGGATGTCTTTCAATAGATGGTAAGGGAAGAGCCAACTCAAAAAGAAGCAGCAAAAAGCAAAGCATAAAAACTAGCATCTGTAAGAGCATCCCCTGAATCTGTCTATACTATAAGGAAAAATGATCAGACTGGGAAAGAAAAAAGGGAAAGCCGTTGTATCTGCACAAGATAAAACTAAACCTACTAGTAAAGGCAGAAAGACTATAGCAACCAAGACTAAGTTCCTTAAGAGGAGAATGTCCTCTAGATTAGCTGAAAAAGCCAAACCTCCAATCAAGTCTTCTGCTTAGGATTCACTTCAAGTCTGAGACACATCTTCTTCTGACTCCCCATCACAAAAATCCTCACCTCAGACATCTCCTGAACCCCTCAATATCTTTTTTGAAATAGATGAATCAGCCCCCTCGGACTCTTCTTAGCTTTATCCTTGTTTTGCTGATGACAAAAAGGGGGAGATAGTAGGTTAGGGTAGAAGTTATTTTAGGAGAGAAGGTAGAAGTAATTTAAGGATAATTTAGGAATTTGACTTTGATGATGCTGGTTTGTTCATGACAACATATTATTTTAATTGTTGATGGATTGTTGATGATATCTGAATGTTGAACTTATTTCTATTATGCTTTTATGTTTGATGGATTGTTAATGACTGTTGATTGTGGAATGGATATGGTCTATTGACAAAATGTTAATGATAGATAGTTACAATATTGATAATATTCTATCCATTTATTACTAATGTCTTGTAAGCTTGCATGAAGATACTTTGTTAAAATGTCTAAATTTATGCTTGCTACTCTTTCCAAGAGATAGATAAAAACTTATTAATTTGTTAAGTTGGATAGTAAATAACTTGAAAAGATCATGCATATACTAAAGGGAAGCCCACAGTCAGGGGGAGAAATTCCAATTTGGTGCAAAACAAAAATAACAAATAGACAGTGTACATTTAATCAAGGAATGTTTCATCATCAAAAAAGGAGCAGATTGTTAGCTCCATTAGTTTTTGATGATAATAAAACATTCCCATATATCAATGTCTAACTTTTCTGCTTGAGTGTGTAGGACAAACATTAGATGTTAAATAATATATTAATCATTCAAAAGCAAACACCAAAACTCATAAGAATAAGGAGATACAATTGAGCAATAAAACAGAAGCCTCTTAGTTGGATAATCAAGGGAGTTGATTGAATAAAACTCAAAAGAGAAGTTGGTCGACTAAGTAGCAATGTTAGTCGACTAAGAGCATTCTATTTAAAAATTTGAATTTGAACGCTAGAAGATAGATTAACGGTTAGAACCGTTTTCAAACTATTTTCAATAGTCAGAATCTGTCTAATAGCCATTAGAGCTGATTTTCCAACTATATAAGGCACTCCCAAACGCAATGAATCAGTTTTGAAAGCTTCTAAGATAAAAAAAAGCTCAAAAATACCAAAAACTCTCTTCATATTTTCTTCACGTCACTCTAATCTTTGTAATAGAGTTAAGCACTTTACTTTGTACCATTCAAATCAGGTTGGTGATCATAGGTACTTCTTTATTTCCCTTCTCCCTGATTACTTAGAGTGTGTGAGTTACCCTAAGGGGATTAATCAAGCTTGGGTTAGCTTGA
>NW_018397271.1:702118-729582 GCF_002168275.2 Theobroma umbraticum | reverse complement strand
AGGTTCTAACTCAGCCTAGAAAAGTTAGTTTTATGTTTTGATTGACCTTGAAAAAAACCATTGTTAAAGGTTGTGGTTGAGCCTGTGAAGAGCCATTGTAAAAGCTTGGTGGAAGCTTGAGAATTTCACTGTTTATAGTGATTTGGTTTAAATCCTTGTTGAACAATTAGGAGAGTGGATGTAGGTCTTTGACCAAACCACATATATCTGTGTAATTATCTGCATTGTTTTATTTTTTATTTCATTCTTTGTTAGATTATTCCTTCATCTTGCTTTAAACATCTCATCATAAATTACTTGCCAATTAGAGATAAATTGTTAGGAAAAGTGTTTACCTACTGCACATTTTATTTAGGACCAACAAAGTAGGCATATAGCTCGATATGTATTTGGGTTAATGGCACGACGATTGGATGATATTAATTTTGTGAGGTTGAAGGGCCATGATTGGTTACGGATATAATCCATGCATGAATGCCCATGTAATTGCTGTTGATTTGAGGACATGCAAAGGATGTTAAGCCATGATTAATATGATTGAATATGATGAATACCCATATGGGGTTAAGGGCATAATGGCTTATACATTGATTATGTTTTGTTTGATGATGCCCTAGAGATTTGAAAGCACTTAGAATTATATTGAGCTTAGAGATGACTGAAGCTCATTAGATTTGAATATGATATGATGTGGACATATGGAATGTCACAAGCATGATGTGCTGATTTGTGGATATATGCTCCATCCAAGGGATGAATTCTAGACGTTGATTTGACTTGAGGTTGAATGGAGTAGGGACGGTGAAACTAATCCCACTTATGATTCCGGCCTACAGTGCTTTTATGCCATTCGTTGAGATAACTTTGGTTGATGTCGACCGTCAGGAGATTACTCTGATTCATGATATGATTCTACGCCAGCTACTCTGGCATTGCTCATGATTTGTTCTTCGTTTGTTGCTTCAGCATGTGCATGATTTGATTCTTTGCTAGTGGCTTTGCCTTAAGTGCGATTTGTTTCTCTGTTGGTTGGCCACTAAGCACGATTTAACTACGTCAAGGGCAAGACCACTTATTTGATTTTTTTTTACTATGATAACATGCATATGCATCAGGGATGGCATGATTTGATTTGAAATATAAATATGTAGTACTCACTATGAATGAGATTTGATGAAAAGTTTTGCGATAAGCAAATTATATGTAAATGAGATTTGAGGTTGTGCTTGGCAACTAGGGTGTGCCTATGAAGCCTAGTTTGATGATAATGGCTTTAAAGCTAAGTCTTGAATTGATACGATTTCTTGTGAGGACATAGAACTTGGAAATTTATGGATATGATACGCCGTTGAGACGTGATCGAGGAGGACCTAGCATGATGAGTTGTGCATGTAGGATATTAGGTTGATCCTTGCATCTTTGAATTGGAAATGCTTGAATATGAAAGTTTTATAGCTAGATAGGCCTAAATATATTTTATATGTAAAATATTATGCTATGATAGCATCCTTTCACTAAGTATTAGATGACTCAGCCCTTTAATGTACCATGTGCAGATAAGTGAAGCTATGGGGTTACGTGCAAGTGTTGTCGATTAGACTGACACATAATTAGCATCCAGTAGGTTTCCATCCCAATGTGCCACTCGGTTGAGTCTGTGTGGGATTTTCGCCTTCCCAATTTGGTTAGTTTGTAAAATATGTCAAGCACGATGTGCCGTTTGAATTATATAAGGGTTGTTATGTATAAACCTAATTTGATGGCTGATGTATGGCCTTATGAATATTTGTATGGATTATGAGCCAAGGTTTAATGTAATATATTTGAATTTTATTACAAATATTTGAAAATTAATTCCCTTGGCTATGTGTTGTGTGGTTTAAACTTTGAGGCTTACTTAGGTCTCATGGGCTTTGCCTGTTTGGCTCATGTGCTGGTCACAAATGCTTGAGTTTGGGTCGTGACATGAATGGTGCGCTCTGGTTGGGCATTCATTTGTGGATGGAAGGTTGTACTAAAATGCAATATTGTGCCTAAGGCCTCTTGCAATTTCTTCCAAAACCAACTAGTGAATTGCGATCCTTTATCAGACACTATCGTTATTGAAACTCCATGTGGCCTCACAATCTTATTAATATAAATTCGGGGCGTATTTAGCTACTCCGTACTTAGTCTTAACAAGCAAAAAGTGAGCCAACTTAGTTAGCCAATAAATTATCACCCAAATGGCATTATAGTGACTATTAGCTTGTGATAAACTCGTCACGAAGTCGATCGCTACATGTTCCTACTTCCACTTGGGTATAGGTAATGGTTGCAGTAGTCTCAAAGGTCTTTCATGTTCAGCTTTTCCTTGTTGACAAACCAAACACTTAGAGACATATTCAGCCATGTCTCTCTTTAATCCTGCTGACCAGTAAACAGACTTTAAATCATTATACATCTTGGTGGTTCTTGGGTGTATCACATAAGTTACCACATGAGCTTATTCCAATATCTCATCCCTCAAACCATTCAGATTCAGCACATAAATTCGTGATCGATATCTAAGTAAACCATTAGTGCCATAAAAAAAGTCTCAAGTTTTATCCTCACTCATGTATCCAAAGATTTTCACTAAAAGTTCATCTTGATCCTGGGCCTCCTTAATCTAATCTAATATCATTAGTTAAATGTGCCATCAAAGCATTGAAATCATTAACCTCAAAGTGTACACCAATATTGCCTAGATCATACATACTTTGCACCAAATAACGTCTCTCTACTATCACATGTCCTAAACTCCTCATCGACTTTCGACTCAAGGCATTTGCCACCACATTTGCTTTGTCGGGATGGTAGAGTATGGTGCAGTCATAGTCTTTCAACAACTCTAACCACCTACATTGCCTTGGATTCGAATCTCTCTATTGAAATATATACTTCAAAATCTTGTGATCAGTGTATATTTCGCAAGTCTCTCCATGCAGATAATGCCTCTAAATTTTTAAGGCAAATACGATCTCTGCCATCTTTAGATCATGCATCGGGTAGTTCTGTTCACGTTTCTTAAGTATTTAAGAGGCATATGTTAGGATGAGCCCTATAACCAATTGAGATTGGTTAAGGTTTGGTTCCAGTCATGCAACCATATCTCATTCATATTGAATGATTAAAGGTTTTTCTTCATCAATAAGATATGAATTATGATAAGTTATAAGGTCTAATTAGATGAAATACATGAGTACTAATAATGCCTTACATGGGAAACTATAATAGGGGTTGCAGTATGAGATGCATCAAAGCATAATCTCAAAATGTTCCTAGTCAATGAATATCATTGAGACTGGACATCAATGATGCTTAGCGACTAGTACATTCTATTTTCCTTACTTTGGAAGTAAGCAATCGATCTCATAGATTGAAGTATAAAAAATCATGGAACTAGAATGTAGGTGCTTGCTTAGGAAAGCAAGTTCACTGAACATGACCCACCATGAGAAGTGCATTTGGTAATACACTCCATTGTCTATGCAAAACTTCTTATGTGTCAATAGTGTAAATACTGCTTAGACTTGTGACACCAGGTTATCTTATATGTGGAGTACTAAGCTTTAATTTCATCCTTACGGGTGCTTAACCAAGGATGCCTAAACAAGATGCTTTTGGGTATAGTATGAAGCATGTGAAGGTAAATGAGTGGTTAAGATAAGAATCATTAGTTCAAAATATCTTAATGCTTATCATAATCATACAACATATTTCAATCATCCAAAACCATGAAAGATGGCTTTAATACCATTGTGGGAAAAGAGGTTTAATCATGCCATATCAACAGTTTGAACAAAATAAAATAAACATGAACATAAGAACATAGGAGAATTGAAACTAGGAACCAACTCTCTTCCCAAGGTTACTTTCATTGAGTTTTGGATGATTTACATTATAATATAAATTGAAGGTATGATCTGATCATTACCTTAGGGAGAAAGAAAAGCAAGATTTCTTATCCTAACAACACTGATCAACCTTTTGAAAGTCTTCTCACCGAGCTTGGTTATCGCAAACCAAAGGTGTCCAAATGCACAGCCTCCAATGATTATCCACACAATGATTTTGAGAATCCCTACGTTAAGGTGGGATTGCTAAGCCATTCAATGTGTTAGCAAGGAAGTGTTCACAACACACCTCTCTTAGAATCACCTTTGCCAAAATGTCAAAGAAGAAAACTATTTTTCTCTCTTGTACACACCTAGAGTATAAATGGCTATATTTTTTTTCCTTTTTTTTAAAAGTGGCTTATAGCAAGGTATTTACACTTCGGTACAACTTCAGCCCTAATCAGCTTTTACATTATTTTTCATGTAATTTCCTATTTAGTCCTTACACTTAATTGAACCATTCAATTGAGTTGTTAATTGGTCATTGTACTTAATTAAATCATTTAATTAAGTTAAATTGAAGTCCATAACTTCCTATCCCTTTTTTTTTAAGTCCAACTTAATCCCTTATCCTAATTTAATCTCAATCATCATCTTTTCTGTGTGACCCATTAGGCTTCTAACATGTTGACAATGGAATTAAATTGTAATCTTAATTAATTAATTTAATTCCAAAGACCAAGATTGATATCTAGCAATATATCATGGCCACCCAAATGTTAGAAAAGTCAAGATGGTTTCACTCAACCTTTCAGTTATCAGTCTCTCAGCTTAATTCATTCCTTCATCATATATCCGGAAGATGATAAAAGCATGGTGTAGTGTCTACTCTCATAGATCTCCATATCATTCTTGAAGTTAGATCATTAGCTCCATAAAGACTTATGAAACTCTTTTCATAATCTCCAAGTTGCCTTATCTAACGACTTCTGCAACACCCCGTACCCTTATATAGAAGTGTCAATAAAACCATATCGACAAGATGAAGGGTCAATTGATGCTAATTTAAATGCCAAAGAGCGGTGATGGGTGAAAGAAATATTTTGAAATAAAATATTTCATACTTAAAAAAATAATATTAAGATAATTATAAAAAAAATTTCTTGAGGATGAATTAGAGAGTTAAAAGGTGGTTTGGAAGTGAACCAAGATAAAGTAAGACACTTTGGAACCCGATGAGACAAATGGTGAATTTTAAAATAAAATAATATTAAAATATTAATATTTTATTTACTGTTGAAATTAGTCATGAAAGAAGACTATATGGCTAATCTATGTGGCAGAAAAGAAGTAAGAAAGAATTTCGAAGAACAATGATGTTAGTGGGGCTTGCGTGCCTTTATTGAATAAAGTAAGAGAGTGTAAGTATATATTTAAATATTATGATGATACCTTGGTAAAGTATGAATTTGACATTTTATTTGTAAGTGTAAAGAAAGAAAAATAGAAGGAAATTGGAATTAAAGGAATGATGGGATGACCTAATTAAAAAGAACAAGAAGTTGAGGGTGGAATTGCAAATAATGAAAAGTAAATGGGTGAAGTTGTACTTATGAACAAGTTGAAAGATCAAATTGCAATTTATGAAATGTTCGAAGGACCAAATTATGAAGGTTGAAAAGTTAGAGGGTCAAATGGTCAGTAAGGAAAAGTTTGAGGACCTATGTGTAACTTCACCATTTTAAGTTAAATGGAAATCAACTAACCAAGGAAAACTAGATTATGTGGGAGGATGGAATATGCATTTAACAAATACAATTACATGCAAAGATATGCATGCAAGGATGTACTTCTAGTGGGGAACATGTGGGACCCCCACCATGTGACAATCATAAAGGCATAAGATAAATGATTAAGATAACACATGCATGTCGATTTTTAAATTAAAAGAATACATGGAGGATTTATGTACGATGACCACTTCGTTAAAATTAGAATAAAAGAAAATAAAATATAAATGCATGTAATGTGATTGGCCAAGGAGGAGGCCAAATGGAAATTAAGGTGGGAAAGTTGCATGAAAGACTATTAGACACAAGTAAAGTGGAATTAAGTGTAAATAAATTAAAGAGTGAATATGGATAAGTAAAGGAGGATTTTTAACCAATGTGGAAGAAAGGAAATTGGTGCATGAAAACCCATGGGTTGGCAAAATGGCCAAATGAAAATTAAAGGCAAATGTGCGCATGAAATTTGATTGGTCTAAGAGGGTGGCCATATAAATACCAAGTTTCAAGAGTAAAAAGAAATGTGAATTGGCTTTGGTGAAGCATTGAGAGAGCCGATAATTGAGAGTAGAAAAGAAACAGAAAGTTGCTTAGAGGACTCCACTCGAAAGAAAGAAAAGAGAGGAAATGGAGGGAGACTTGAGTTTGTGAGGATTCAAGAGAAGCCATGGGTTTCCTACTTCTTCCTTGTTGAGCCTTGATGTTTACTTACCATTCAAAGTGTAGATTGGAAGCTTGAAGGAGGGGTAAAGCTTGGTTTCAAGATACAAGAGAAACAAGGTAAGGATTGTGGTTTTAGCTTGAATGTTCTTTGAAAATGGGTTGGTAACTACAAGAAATGTTTTGTGGCAGCAAAGATTAGCTTGATTAGAGAGGATTTAGTGACATGCAAGCCATCAAACTCTTGGATGCATAATGGATGCAAAGTGAAAGAGAAACAGTAAGCACGATACTGTGTTTTAAGGCCTACGGTTGGTAAAATCATTAAGAAAATAATTTGTGCATAATGTTGGCAGAAAGATCTTCAAAGCATTAAAGGACCGGATGCATGCATGTTGATTGTGCACGGCTATATGGTGATTGGAGCTTTGGAAGAATATTAAGACTGCATGCAAGATCCAAGCCATCACAAAAGGTAAGGCATGCAATGTGAAATGATTGTGTGATGCCTTAAGTATGGTTAGGAAACAATTATGCTAGTTGAAAGCCTAAAGAAAGAAATTGTGGACATGTGTTGTTTTGAAAGATTTAAAAGGTTAAGAATGTTGGTGTAACGTGAGTGGAAATTGATATTGTGCTTAGTGGCAGCGTGCTAAATGTTAATAATGGTGCATAAGCTTAGAAATTACTTGGTGAAATCGGCTTTGTAGTTGTTGCCATATATGTGATTAATAGTATGAAAGTAATAGTTTGAATTTGATAAATATTATTAGAAAGATTGATATGGGCATTTGAAGTCATAAACAAGATGTCGGGTTTGTGTAATTCAAAGTTCACAGTAAGGATTTTGTGTAAATGGTTTTCTCTTAAGAATAAGAGATGAATGTATAGAATTAAATACGAACAGCAAGTGTAGAATATAATGGCAGCAAAGCTCATTAAATGCATTAGATTGAAATGATGTTGAGAAGTTGACAAAGCAAGGATTATTACAGCAAGCATAGAGTAAGCATTTAAAGAAATATTAGTGGCAAAGTAATATCCCATCATTATAAGGTGAGCAAGGGGTGTCTATTTCAAAAGATTCTTACTATATCAAAGTATATATATATATATATATATATATAGTATTATCTGATGTCCTTGTGGAAAGCATGAGTTGCTAAAAAATGATAAGTGATTTGAAAATATGGTTTGCAATGATTTATACACTGCTTTTGTGGAAAGCATGAGCTAGTAGAAACCATACATAATTATGGATGCAAATTGATTTGGAAAATTGTTTGCGTAGACTATATATATATACATATATGAAAAGTGTTTTAAAAACCGAAAAACAACCCCTTTTGCAATGTTTTGCATCAAAAATCATGCCTTCTATCTTTGTGTGACGTGCACAGTTAAATGTACTTGTTAAATGGTTTAAATGTAATTTTTTGAAAGCTGGTTTTAATCCAAACTTTATGCAAATGACTACACCACGCATTTTAATGTGAAAAGCAATTTGAAAGGTTATCAGACCTAGTTTTCAAACGTCTTAAGGAAAAAGTTTTAGAAAACTTGATTTGGTTTTGAAAATGATTTTGACAAATCGAGAGCATCGAGAGTAGGCTAAATGTCACATCAAGATAATGTGATCCTGGTGCACAAGTGAGTTCTAGCTAGAGAACCTTTGGGTCACCGACGGCCTATTAGATGTGGCTAGGCCATGATTTGTGATTATACGTGGCAAGGCCACGGGTTAATTTATGTGGCTAGGCCACAAGTTGATATATGTGGTTTGCGACCACTTGATTTCTCTGATATTGGCTAACATCATCGAGACTACCATGGCTGTGGGAATCCGATAGAGGGGAGCCTCTCGAATTTTTATTACGTGGAAGAAGGTCCACAGGATGATATCTATGATTGCCTACTCGAGAGCCTTGAAAGTTTTTAGACTCGTACTCTTTGGCATGGTGGAAAGTTAATGTTTTTTCACAACTCTCCAATTTGATGGAAAGCTTTCAATGCTTTATATGTTGATTATGAGTTGATATATGTGGATATATATGATTATTTTTACAAGCCACACTTTTTGGGAGCACGCGTGCTTTTATACGGCTATTATATATTTGAACGAAATAGATGATTTCGACGATTGAAATTCATTTTACTACGCATTGTTTTCAGCATTGTTTTGCCAAGGGAAGTATTGCACTATCATTTTACAGCATTATATTTACAATGCACAAACACCTTATTTGTTATTTGATTTTATAATGTTATGATTTTATACTCTGATTTTATCCTTCAAATTATCTACTCTAAGCTTATTTCCCATCTACGCCCTACTTACGGAGCCCATGATCAGTGAGTCTATGAGACTCACCCCTTTATTTTTCCTTTTGCAGATAGTGATTAGCGTAGCATGCATTCATCGGCATTTATTATCAATCGTAAATTGGTAAAGGCATCTCATAACACTTATTCCGAGTCGCTCTACTGTTAGAGGTTGAGTCCTCCGTAGTGTATTTTGCTTTTGTAAATAGACACTAGTTTCAATGTAAATATACAATTGGAGATTTTAGACTATAATGTATTCTTACAATTATGGTGAAGGAAGGTTAAGATGACATATTACAACTTTTGTTCAAATCTTATTATAAAGAGTTGGTGGAATGAATATAAGGTAATAACAAGAGTTTCAATTAAGGCTTGTTCGGGACATAGCGGGTTCTTTCGCAAGACTCGGATGCTGTAGCGATCGAGGAACGGTCATTACGTGGATTATTTTTGGAAATTTTCGTGGTCAAATAAGCTAATTTAAATTTATTAATTCTTGAAAGTTTGAAAACAATTCAAAGAATAGTTATAGCTTGAAAATTGGTTTTGAATGGCAATATAATCTTGCAAAATTAATTTTGAAAAATTTCAGAATATTTTCTTCATTTGAAAGGTTCAATTAAAGGATAAAATTTTGAATTTGAATTAATTTTTGAGTGGTTGGACACTTAACTAAATTAAAGGAATGTCCTTCACATGTGAAACGGCACTCATGACAAAGGTTATGCATGGTGCCACCACACATAGATGCCGCACCTCCCATTGCCATGGACGCAACCATTTTATGGAAGGAGGTCACCTGTTGAAGAAATTGGACACTTAATGATCAGGAAGGATTCCTGCCTTAGCTGATCATTGACTCCTAAATATTAGGGATACATGCCTAAAATCAAGGAGTTTGAATCCTTGATGGAATCAATCAATTTTAAATTAGTTGTTATTAAAGCTCCAAATAAATTAAGTCTTCCTCATTTGATGAGGACTCCTTAAATTAAGAGATTATGATTTAAATTTATAAACATCTAATTAGATTAGATAAGTTTAATTAAACTGGAAAGTCAACTTGAATACATGACATCCTAATCCAATTAAGAAAGATTTTAATTAACATAAATTTACTAATAAATTATGACTTTTGATAATGATTAGAACTCTACAAATACTAAATGGATATTACAAGATTAAAAGGTGGATAAGGACCTTCTCTAAAATATTTGGGACACATGATTAGGATCATGAAACCTTTTTAAATGGTTTATGATTAATACTCAAATTAGGAAGTTTCCTAAATTGGTTTAGGTTTCTAATTAAAGAAGTTTAATTAGAAATAACTTACTAATAGAATTAATTCAGATATGAATTGAGCAAGCTAAAGGCCTTGATATGATCAATCTTTTACTAAATAATTTTGAAAAATTATTTTTCTAAAAGTTACTAAATCTTTTCAACCTAAGGACCAATGATTTGAACTATGACTCCTCACGGTTGAGTGACATTTTTCAAATGAAATGCAAGATGATCATCATATTGAGCATGTTTACTTTATATGTTAATAACTAGATTATGGATGTTTTGTTGATGGTTATGGACTAAAGACCCAATTTGATTGTGGATGTTTGGTTAAACTACTACTTACGGAAATCTTTTCAAAAGGGTTTGCGAACCCTACCTTATCTTTTACATTCTGGGTTTGTAAAATTCTCTTCTCATCTAACTCTCTTCAAGTGTAACTTGAGAGGTGGAGCCTTCATCACTAATTATGGCTCTAAATGTACCAAAGCAAGTAAAGATGTTCTTTTCCAAAAAGTTCATTACCAACAACCAAGATGTATTCATTACTGAATGATGGAATAAATGAACCCATTAACTCAATTCCTCAAACATCAAGAATTTCTACCTCAAGGATGTTGTTGAAAGGCATTTCATCTCTCCTAGATATATTGTTAACTCTTTGACATCTATCACATCTTTGAACAAAATAATGAGCATCTTTAAAAATGAGAAGGCCAATAAAAACCTAATTGTAGAACCATGGCAGCAGTATGTAAAGACTGAACATGATGCGGTATTTGGAGAAAATCTTTCAATCCAGAAGTCCAATTGATGTGATTCTTAATCCATTGGAAAGTTAAGAGACAGGGATAAAACTTTTATGTTTACTACTTTGCCCAGTTCCTAACATATCAGGGTGAAACTCACGTTTGAAGTTGATAGACTGCCACAGTGCTGGAGAACAAGGCTGCAGCGTTTATGAAAGGAAGCACACATACAAAATTCCAGAGAGCTCAGCGCTGCAGCGCTGGAAAGTAGCGCGCCGCGCTCCGCGACTTTCCTAAAAATAAAGGAAGTTAACGGGATTTTGAAAATTAGGTTATTTGGAGCCTATTTAAGGAGCCTTTTTCAGAGATTTTGAGGGGAGGCAGCAAGCAACTATTCTGGAGATTTGGAGCAAGAACAAAGCAAGAAAGCAAGAGAATTGAGAGAGAATACAGATCACAAATCTCTAACTATTAGTTTTCTCTCTTACCTTTGTGTTTTCTTATTTTTTTTGACTTGGATCATGGCTAAATTTCTTTGGATATTTGTTTTATTAGATACTATGAACTAAATATTTTTTCTAGGATTGCAATTGAACTCACATGTAATCTAATTTTTGATCTCTTTCTTGCTTATTTTCAATGGGATTTGAATGTTTATTCCAATTTGTTCTTAATGCTTTTAATTGCTTGGCCACAATAAATTGATCTAGAAACCTAAATAAACTTGGGAAAGGAGTTTAGTGTAGACCAAAATTGGGATAGCATATGATCATATTAATTGATTTGCGTATAGGATAGGGATATACCTATAGGCCATATGTAGCCAGATTAGAGCCTGAATTGAATGAGTCTATTTTAATTTCAATTCACATAGGGATATAGTGTTTTAGTTAAAATAGATATTTTTATAAGATGAGTCGGGAGACCTTTATAAATAATTTAGGACTCTAGGTTAGCAATTCAGCCCATTGAAATAAGTTAAGAAAGAGAGGTAAGATTTAGATGAAGTGTGAGGGATATTGTAATCCTAGGCTTGTTTGATTTGCTGTTTGCCCAATTATCTTATTGCTTTAATTTGTAATCAAATTAGTTTTAGTTGCGTAATTTTTAGTTCAATTAGAATTAAGATTTTAATTGTTTGAATAAAACTAAATTGTTTTAATTTTAGTACTTAGTAAAATTTTAGATCAATTCCCTGTGGGATCGATACTCTGCTTGCTAATATACTATCTATTCGATACGTATACTTGTATAGTAGAATTTTAACTGACATCTTCCTCTGGATTGTTTTCTCAAGCTTGGATCTAGATCAAATGAGTTCTAAATGGCATTTGTCAAACATCCTACATACGTATACTTGTTCTTTTAATCTTTTTCTTGCTTATCTTTAATGGGATTTGAATTATTTTTTTCAATTTGTTTTTAATGCTTTTAATTGCTTGGCCACCAATTAAATTTATTTAGAAACCTAAAAAACTTGGGAAAGGGAGTTTAGTGTAGACTAAAATTGGGATAGAATATGATCATATTAATTGATTTGCGTATAAGATAGGGATATACCTATAGGCCATATGTAGCCAAATTAGAACCTAAACTTAATGAGTCTATTTTAATTTCAATTCACATAGGGATATAGTGTTTTGGTTATGATAGATATTTTTATAAGATGAGTCAAATATTGTCAAACATCCTACATACGTATACTTGTTCTTTTAATCTTTTTCTTGCTTATCTTTAATGGGATTTGAATTATTTTTTTCGCCTAGCACTGCTAGCAGTCTATCACATTCAAACATGAGTTTCACCTTGATATTATCCAAAATGGGAAAAGTGTAAACATAAAAGTTTTATCCCTATCTCTTAAATTTCCAATGGATCAAGAATCACTTCAATTGGACTACTAGATTGAAAGATATGCTCCAAATACCGCATCATGTTCAATCCATACGTACTGCTGCAGTGCTCCGAATTTGACAAATATTTTGACCATGTTTCAATCAGAACTGGGTGAATTGGCAAACATAAACATTGTATCCCTTCTTCTTAGAATTCTAGTTGTCCAAGAATCATCTTATTTGGAGTTTTGTAGAGAGAGATATGATCAAAATACTGAAATATATACGAATGAAGCCATTATCATACTTGCATTGATTTTCATCAAATGAGCCTTTTTCATCAATTTCTTACAAAAGCCATAAGAGAAATTAACAATAACTACTCTTAAAGTAATTTAAAACAAAAAAACAGAAAATTTAACTAAAATAACTTAATTTAATCACTTAACAAGTAATCAAACTTAAACTAGTGAAATGCCTAAAATGCTAAAATTTGAACTTAAAATCTCAAAAATCTAGCTACTTAAGCTCGCAAAATATGTCAAAATAACTCTCTATAATAGAGTTAACACCATGTGAAGTAAAAGAAAGAATAAGATTAAAATTTATTTGCAAGCAATGTGATTGGTGCATTAGGTCGTCAATTGAAGAAACAAGAAAGTGGGTTGCATGTGACCTGAATAGGATAAGAGTAACTAAATAAAATATAAAGTGAATATGGGACATGGAATAAAGAAATCAAGAAAAAAGGATGGAAAGACAAGGTGGCGGGTGGAAAGATTGCAAAAACTTTTTGCTTTGTAATTTTACCACATAAAATAAAAGGGGAAATGCCAAAAAAGCCATCAAGCTTTGGGCAATCCACCCATGCAAGAAAAAGTAAAGAGAAAAGAAAAGAAAATAATGGCAAAGAATGTGGCTTTGGGCATTCCGCCCATGTGTGGGCAAAAATGAAAAAGTGAAGCCATTTTCAAGGCTTTGGCCTTGGGAGGTCTGCCCACAACCAAGAAGAAAAATGAAAGGATAGGAAAGAAAGAAAGAAAAGAGAGGACAGAAGGAAGGTTTGGCTTGGAGAAGCTAGAAAAAAAATTGAGAGGTTTTTCCTCCCACCCACACGTCATTGTTGAAGTTTAAGGAGAGTTTAGTGGTTTGGCTTAAATATTTCAAGGTAAGGAAGATAGAAATTGTTAGTTTGGTTGAATGTATGCTTTTTGAACTGATTATGATGTCTAAAAATGTTTGTGGCAGCAAAAGAATACCGTATGTGTGCCAAGAAAACCATGCATGTTGGTGAATCATAAAGAATGTGAGATTTTGGTACTAAGGAGCTTGAGATTTCTTGGTTTTAGTTCAAGTTCAATTATTGAGGAAAGGTAAGACAAATAGTGGCCTAATCCTTGATTGTTTATGCAATATGATTATGGTTTAGGAAGAATGTCTACAATGGTTATGAGAATGTAATGTTGAAGAAAATAGAGGATAAGAATTATGCATGCAAAGATTTAAGACGTCTTTGATAAAATTGCTGCCATATACGATTGTGTGTAAGCATGGGATTAACTATTGATTAAGGATTTATTGGTTGATTTGTTGCCATGCATGAGTATAATTAAATATATTGGGTGTGAATGGTTGCTAGGAAGCGTATAAGTAGAGGAAACGTGCTGTTGTGGCATGTCGAACGAGGTAACGGGTGACTGGCAAGTAGGATTAGTTATATACGCACTCGAATCAATAACGACATAGCATCCCACTATTGTACGGTGAGTAAGGAGTGTCTATTTTAAAATTTTCATAACTATGTAAATATATGTGTGTGTGTGTGTGTTTTGATTTATTTTAAATACAAATTTGTGGAAAGCATGAGTTGGTACAGATGTTAGAAAATTGTGGATGCCATGATTTTGAAAATTATTTTGAATATATATATATAAGCTATATATATATATGTAAAGGGTTCTTAAAATTGGGAAACAAGCTTTTTAATATGATTTATGTCAAAAATGTGCCTTATAGTTTGTATGCTGTGCATTCATGACTAAAACTCATGTCCATTATGTAGATTGATATTTTAACCTCATGCAAAGGTTTTACGTTTTATAGTCTTATAAGGGATTTTATCATGTTACCGTGTTGAATATTTCTGAAATGGTTTTGAAATGAGCTTTTGAGAACCCAATTTTATTTTTAAATGGTTTTACTAAACTGAGAGATTCAAGAGTAGGTTGAATGTCACATCAGGATAGTGTGACCCTTGTGCACAAGTGAGCTCTAGCTAGAAAACCTTTAGGTCACCGATGGGTTGTTAGACATGGCTGGGGCCATGGTCTGTGATATATACGTGGCAAGGCCATGGGTTGATATACGTGGCTAGGCCACAAGTTGTGATACGCGGTTGCAATCGATTGATTTCTCCAATGCCGACCAACATCATTGAGACTACCATGGCTGTGGGGATCCGGTGGAGCGAAGCTCCCAAATGTTATTACGTGGGAGCGAATCTACAAGTTCTTTATTTCTACTACCTACTCAAGAGTGATATCTCTTTAGGTTTTCAATACGTGTTCTTTCTCATGGTGAGAACTATAAGACTTTCTGTAGCTACATTATTTATACATTGATGTTGTATTTAACTCCTCACGTGTGAGGTGATTTGCGAAATTGTGTATAAGCTTTGATAACTCTTGATTTTACGAGAGCATGCGTGTTTATGATGGACTGATTTGAGTAAAGTTGTTGAATAAATTCAAAGATGGAAAATCTTGTATTTATACCGATTTGCTTTAAATAAGTTGCAAAATGATTTCGACGATAGAGATCTTTACTTAAATTGATTCAATATTTGATTTAAATGATTAGCTTAAAATAACTTTCTGATTTTACATATAAGGCACAAACCTCCCTTTTGAGCTAAATTGTTTACATATATTCTTATATTTTTAATATTCAAATCTTTTACCTTTAGTTTGATTCCCATCTACTCCCTACTCATGGAGTTGATGATCACTGAGTCTGTGAAACTCACCATCCTTATTTCCTTTTGTAGATAAGTAATCAATTCTAGTGCATTGCTTAGCACATCGAGACTAGCTGTAACGTAGGTAATGGCATCTCTTAGACTTCCATTTCGAGTCGCTCCGCTGCATAGAGGTCGTGTTGTGTCAAATAGTCAGACTTATAAAGATTAATAGTCTATCAAGATTTTATTTGCTAAAACTTAAGGTTGTGTAATGAATACCACTTGTGATGTTGAAATTACTTTAGAGTTGTTAAATCTAGTTTTTGGTATCTGGATGCTACATTTTAAATATTGTGTTTATTTGGTTTAAGTAAACAATAGTATTAGTAATGTCAATTGATTTTAAATTATCTAAAATCTCAACTAAGCCTTGTTCGGAGATTTGGTGAGTTCACTTGCAAGTCTCAAATGCCGATAATGATTAGGAACAGGTCATTACAAGAACGTTCAATATCTAAACATGTACTCATCACACAAATCCAAATCCCCATTGTGCTCTATGCACAGAGTATACAAATCAAATCTGAGCATAATTTACATTAAACATCATATTTATCAAAGTGCTAAACAATGCACTATACCATTCATTTGACAAACATATGCACAACCTTATTTTGAGCATTCACAAACTCATATATCATATTCATTGCTCTATGGACATAGGAATTCTCTTAATCTCTTAAACATATACAACGAAAATTCAATTTACCTCATCAATTGGCTTAGCTATTTCATCATAGTAATAGAATCGTCAATGCACACTAAAATTCAAAGTCTTTCTTTTTATACCATAATAGTTCTTATGAATGCCCCACGAGAACATACATTGAGTTTTCAAGTTTACTCATCAAATCACTTGGCCAACTCCACATTTAGTCCATATCAAAAAAAAAAAAGAGGTGTTACACCATTGGTATTTCCAGTTAAACTCATCCAATAGATGTTGTTAGGTATTCCATGTCCACTCCGTTGTCTATTTCAAGATGTTTATAAATTCTTGTTTTGTATACTTGAATGAGTTGGTACACTTTATGACTTAACAAGGATTGGCATATGATTATGAATATGTATTGTGAACACACATGTTGTGGACGAGTTGAGCACATGAGTGTGCATTGAATGTTATTATGAGACATAAAATGTTTGATGGGATGTGTATGTGTGTCTATACATATACACACACATTTATGTATGTATGTTGAGATATATTCTCATATTATAGTTTTATCCATTATGTTTATGTCTATTATGTGTATGAGGCTTGCTTGGGTCCAGTGGCCCTACCTGCCTAGGCCCTTACATGGGTCATGGCCCAAGGATAGGCTATGACAATTACATTAAACCTATTAGGGTTACAGATGTCTGTAAGCATATGTTGCCTTTATGAAGCACTAGACATTTGTGAGGCATGACAAAAAAAAGAGAGCAAGAAAGAGGAAAGAAGAATCAGCACCTAATCCGCACCCCAAGCCTTGGATATCGACATTCCTCCTCCGAAACTTGTGTGTTGACAAGCCTCTCTTTGTTCTCCTTTTATTAGTGTATTTTTTACTGTCCTTGAGAAGTGAAAAATCAAGAGTGTCACCCCTGGCTTGCACTAGGTTTTTCAAAGCATTAACAATTCCATCCTCTATTGGAGTTATTCCCTCTTGCCATTCGTGTGGACTAACATTAGAAGCTAAATACTTGAATAGTTGTATGGTTTGCAACAACCTAAGCTAAATGGAAAAGAAGATTTTGGTCTTTACATTTGGTTACCTTGTGATTTCAACTCCAAAGTTCAAAGATATAATAATCTTCTTTATCTAGTTAGATTTTTTATACTAAATAAACTAACGCGTGATTCTACTTAAGGAAAAGTTTTAAATTTCTATTGCATATTGTAATATAATTGAATGGTCTTACCCCAAAAGTGGTATCAGAGCCTCCATTGGGTTTATTTAATGTAGATCTATTTTTAATTTTTATTGATGTCAATATTAATTGTATGTTGATTTGGTGCAAAGAAAATTTTGAAGAATTTTTCAAAACTGTTTTTTAAAATCAGGCAGTTGTTGTCTTGTTTAAATTGAATAGGTTACGTTGCTTGTTTTATTCTCAAATTTAAATATACGATACATAAACATGTTAACAAGACTTGGTAAAAAATTGAAACTGATTTGGGGTGATAATCGTTACTGACTGCTTGTTTAAAGTTGAGAGAACAAATGTTGAGAATGTCAAGCACAATTCTGAAAATTTTGGGTTACATCTTTATTTTTGGAATTATTACATGAATAATGGCTTTCATGACTAGGCCATAAGTCTAGAGAGGTTTAACCAAGGGTTGGCTAATGCCTCATGATTTGGCATGTCAAAGAAATTTGACCTAAAGGGGATTGAAAGGGCCAAACCTGATAGCATCAGTTGTATAGGCAAAATTGATTTGCAATAATGAGATGCACCAAACCTCAAGGAATTCGATTCCCAAGGTTTCAGAAAAGGTTGTTTTGGGGTTAAGTAGATTTAAGACAACCTTAGATGATTTATACTTGCAATTAGATCATGCAATTAAACTCTTAATAAGATTAGGACACCTAAAACTCTTAAGGCTCTACACAATGCAAATACCTAATGAAATTAGGACACTTAAATTTTTTAACTACTTTTATAATTTAGACCTTTATAGGATAGTGCTCTTATTTCTTTTAGGACTATATTATAATGTAAAATCCTAACAAGATTAGGAATATACCACAAACAATTTAAACTCCTATTGAAACCCCTAACTACTTTGGAAATTTACCTAAAGTGTTTTTGAAAACTTACTAACTTGCCTAAACTACTTTAAGAAACTTGGATTGTTTTGGAAACTAACATAAATTGTTTAGGAAACTACGCACCAAATACTGTGAAATAGTATTTCGAATTGTTAAATCCACTATTGATAAAAATCAATACAAATGCCTTTCTAAGGTTAAGGCACAGCCTTTTTTCTTTTAAAGGCTAAGATATAACCTCTCTATGTTTTCAAGGCTAAAATAGAACATCTATACCTTTTCAAGGCTAAGGTATAACCACCTTAACTCACTACAACATTTTTTACCTTCAATAGTAGAAAAAATTGCAGCAATAGGTCAAAAATATGTTGCCTTATGTTAAAGCTGCACTTAGAAAAAGTGTAACCTTAACTAATGTGTGGCAAAATTTAGCTACATTTTTTAATGGAATTTTCCTAAAAAATTAATATGCAACCATATACTATATGGCTGCAATCCTAAATCATATGACAACATTTAAAATGTACAGCTGAAAAATATATGATAGTAACATAAGCAACTTTCTAGTACAAATAAAAAAGGTGCTAATTTTACAACAACCTAGAGAGTATAAACCATGCAAATTTTACAAAATTTGTAGCAAATATATATATTTTTAAAGCAAATTTATCAGCCTCAGTATCAATATGCCATCAGTAGTCTCTAGCATGTTTATAAGAGACTCCCAATGGCATATAAGGCCGGTATGGGCTAAGAACTAACCCAAATGTACAAAATCAACCCCTGACCTAGATTTGCAAGGCTTTGTCAACCCATAAAAATGATGACACCTTGCTTAAATCAAACTAAACCTAATTCTATACAACAAGAACAATGCATAATGCTATATAAAAACATCTAGCCCATAATTAGAACATAATAGAGCATTATTAGAAGGCTTTGTACAACAATCAACAACAAATGACGCCAAGTTCTCGTATAGTATCTACGCATTAATTCCAAATTGCCTTTACGCATAGTATTCAAGTAGAATCCCAAAATACTTTACTGGCATGTGGATGAGAATATGTTGTAAAAGAGGCATTTCTTGGTACCTTGCAAGTTACAATATTAATCGTTGCTTTAGCTCTTTTAGTTTGGTTGGGTGTCTAAAGGAAAGTATGTTGTATATTCACAAGACATTTCAAAATCTAATATCATAATTGACACATATAAGTTAACAACTAACAAGAGACTAGTGGCAATCAATAATATTAACTCGGATTTTTTAATGTCCAAGCAATAATAATGCAGTCCGAGCTTTATTTTTCTATACATTTGAATCACCACTGCAAAGATAAAAAGTGATATTGAAATCTAGAATTATCTTTTAGATACTAACCTTTGCTTAAAAACCACAATTTGAGAAAAAGCATGAGGGTTTAGTGATGGTGTGATCCTAAGAATGGTTGTCCTTGCTTAGAAAGCTAAATAAAACAAACCATTTCTATCTCTTTCCAACCTAATTTTGTTTATATGTAATTGCACCCCAGATAAGAAAATAAACTTAAAAAAAAAACCCCCATTTGTCCTCAATGTAAAATGTGTACTTTATTATATAATCTATTTCACAACTATTAATGTTTAGATTTACATTGCTTATATTATAATAAAATTAATAATATATCTAGCATTAGAATCTCAAGTTGTAGAAAACCAAGAGTAATTACCTCTTGAAGTTCTCTTAAAATAGCTTCCTCTGCAGCAACCTTAGCTCTTAGAAATCTTGATGGGGATGAGAGAGAAAACCCTAAGCAACAAACTTGAATAAATCTCATGATACCACTATGTTCTCTGGCAATCTGGAAAAATCAAGAATGAAAAACAAACACATGAACTTCCAAAAGCTATAGAAAATTCAACTTAGTTAAATGTAGAACATGGTTGACAACAGAGGATGACATATTAAGCAAACCATACATTGTTCCATATGATGAGAACTCAATTAAGATGTATCACAAATAATTTGGTCAAAAATATCAGCATGAATGACAGAAAAGAAAATGCAATCAATCAAACAGCTATTTGCACTTAAATCTATCTAAAGATGAAGTAAATGATACAGCTTAAAATAAAGTACATAGCTCAATTATCCTTCAAAGGAAAGAGAGATTGTACATTAAACATTCTCTTATACTTCAAAGTCCCCCCACCCCTCCTCTAATGGAGGACAAAGTATAGCATTTAGTCCACGCAAAAGAATTGTTCCAAAATCATGCTAATACCCATTATCAAGGGATTAAGGGTGCCCAATATTAATGTGAATGAAAGTTCCTACATACCACTGCTAGTTGTTCTGCCATGAAATTGTTCACTTCCTCGAAGCTATAGTTTCTTGTCTCATATTCTCTTCTTGCCAATATTCGCAATACTTGATCCAATGACTTTTAAGATTTAAATACTTTCATACCTAAAATCAAAAGTGAAGCCTAGTATACCAAAAAGATTGATAACAACATTGGCTTTTTCTATGACAGCCTTAAACAAATTTGCATCCCTTGGATCGTATTTCATTGGAATTATTTGGGTACAAGAAATATGAAATCAAAACCATAACCAAAATACTTGAATATGAATATCAATAAAAAGTAATATCATGTGGTGTGCTACCTATCCCAAATCTCCCATCAACTTGAGATGATGAGGGTTATCCTTGGAACCTTGAAAAGGAAGTAACAATAGAGATCCCATTTTTTCCAAAAAAGAGAGGAAAACATAAGCAAGTATACACCTTTCAATTAAACCCTAAGTGGATTTAAGAAAACAATAAAGGAAAAGGAAACAAATAAGCTCTCAGTTATGTACATTTTAAGGCAAAACATATGAGAAAAAAAAAGACGCATAACATCAACATAACATACAATAATAACTAAAACAAAATAATTTGAATTTAAATTACCAAGCTGTTGCACAAGACAATGACCAAGGAATCCAGTAGCTCTAAATATTGTAGCTATAATTTGTAACCCCTTCATTGTAAATAGAGTATAAACAACAGCCCCATAGTCATTCTTATGTAAGTAAAGAAGCAATATTTAATCACAATGATCCCATATCTTATTCATCAATATTCAATCACAAATATATGCCATGTCTAAATCTATCAGAAAGCAATAGGCAAAAGGGGTATTAGAAAAGCCACATTCACTTAACAACAACCATTACTACTCTAAAGCACAACTTAATTTATAATCAAGCTCGTTGATTTAAGTTGTGAAACCAAGTTCAAGGTGTTCGCAAATATCATGTATTGCTGGTAAAACAAATTTTGATGGACAAAATGCTTGATTGACAGTCAAATTGTACACTTTCGTAAACCCCCAATCAAAATATTTATGGTTACAATATAAATATTATTAGTTAAACATTGCTTCATACACAGAAAGAATTTATCAAAAAGGATGGTTTAGTTTACATTGCATCTCATACATGCATTGTGTATTAATTCATGTATGGATAAAATAATGTCTATTCTCCTAAAAGAAAATTAGCATGGAAACATAGAAAATAAACATTCATCAACAGTGAATATCATCATTAATCAATGTAAATGTGAACGTGCAAAAGTATCATAAGGGAAATTGAACTCAAAATTTCCTAAAATACCTTCGAGATGAACTCTTTCATTCTTGCTTGGACAACATTTACAGTAGATTAAGTTGCAGATGCAGCTACTAAAAATTACCTCCTAAACCCCCTGAGCTACACAGTAAAAACTCTATTGAACATTTGTTCAAAACTCTCAAAATTTAAATTTCATATAAATTTGAAAAAATAATGAAGAAAATTAACATAAAATCAAAATATTTAGAAAATCTTCTTAGTAACCAACTAAGAATCTTTAGATCTTACCAACCGAGAATTTTCTTAGTAACTAAACAAGAACTTACATAATTTTGTATGCAAGAGAGAGAGAGAGAGAGAGAGAAAAGAGAATCGAAGAAACAAGAAAAAGAAAAAGAAAAAAAAAGGAATATACTTGTCTTAAACAAAATTTGAGAGTCAAAAAAATTTTGAAAAAAATTTGTGAGAGAGTTTATGTGAAAGAGAGAGCTAGTGTTGAAATCAAGTAAAAGAAAAGACTAAATTGAGAGAGAAAGTGTTGAAAGAATGGAACTGAAATCAAGTTTAGGTTTTGCATTGGACGGTTGGTTGAATTTACTTGGGCTTCTTCATAATATAATTATATGGACCATATGGTTATTTTGTAAGCTTTTACCTTTTCTTAGTCAAAAGTATATTTTATTTTGTTCTAACGCATAATCTATTTAATTTATTTTTAAATGATTACATTTTAAATATGGCAGCTAAATGGAGATTTATTAAATGTCAATAAAGAATTTAGTTGCTTTAAAATAATTTAAGCTAAAATTATGTAGTAAAAAGTTAAAATTGTTGTAGTCACTTTTCAAGGCTAATTTTGAAACTCTCTACCTATTCAAGGTCAAGGTAGAAGTATTCCTCTAAAAAGTGCATATTGCTTAGTAGATACAAGTTTGGAAGAACTGATAGTAACAAGATGAATAGAAATGATAGGATGAAAGCTCTAAAGAATTATATTATTAGAAGACTTAAAAACTTGCTAGAAGGATGTAGATGTTTGTTCTTAGCTTGGTTTCTTTTTATTTTTCCTTTTATTCTTCATAAATCTTTTTCCTACTTTATAAAGCTTTTTTCTTCTCCCTTCTATTGTTAGTGATTTAAATCATACTAAGATAACTCATACGCAGTGAAATATTATTAAAATTTTAATCCTCAAAGCCATAGATTACTTTAATTAAATCTAATCTAGAAAAATCATAAGAAAAATTTTGACATACATGAAAGTTTGCTTTCTTTGGTGGTGTCCTTCTTGGCTTTTCCTTTTAACTTTTGTACACCAACTAGGACTTATCATATCATAGCAGCATAGTTGTCCCACCTTTAATGGAGATCCACACAGTGATTTGCCGAAATCTCTTCACTAAGAGTGTGTGACTCCCTAAGCTGAAGTTTGTGCTAGCAAACTCTCAACTTTTGAGCTCTCTTGTGTTTCTCTCCTTTTTAGCTATTATCCTATCTCAACACGTGAGAACGTAAAATAGAACTCTTCTATATATTCAAAAGGTGGCTAAGGGATTTTTTTATAGAGTGAATTGACCTACTTTATATCCAACAAGAATTATAAATATCTTGGGCTAATTAGGCCTTTATTTAATACTCCATCAAATCATATTTGATTTAGCTCAATATTTAAATGGATCAAGCCTCTATAAAATCAATTAGATCATATCCAATTGAACTCAAATTAATTTCAACAATTCACCTTATGTGTGTGTTTCATTAAGTTCCCAACATGTTGACAATAAATATAAATTAATTCAATTAAGAATTTATATTGACCTATCAAGATTGCCTTGGCTAAGGACTTTTAATCAATATAAGCTAGGAATAAAAGAGATACATCCCCTTCAAATCACTTGGGGTGATGAATCCTCTTTGGACTACTCATTCATCTTCGTATGCTTCAAGCCATATCCAAAAGCACCTATTTAAGCATCTGGTCATCTCTAGACCCGTAGAAGTGAAGTCAAAGAATAACAATTCACACACAAGATAACCTGGTATCACAAGTCTAAGGATTACTTACACTACTGACACATGAGAGTATTTTCATAGACACTTGAGTGAAATACCAAATGGAACTCTCATAGTGGGCCATGTTCAGTGAACTTATTCCATAACAAGCACCCACATATTGTCCCCAAGTATCTCACATGCTTCAACCTATGAGATCAATTGCTTACTTCTAAAGTAAGGAAGCTTAGCATGTACTAGCCTTTGAGCATTGTCAATGCCCTTATTCTTGACAATATACTGACCAGGAACATATTTAGGAACAAGGCTTTGATGCATAAGAATCTCATAACTATAACCTTTATAATTTCTTTGAAAGGCCATTATGTTTCAAGGACTTTATCTACATAAGTCTCTCATAACTCTTTATAAATAAACTCATGGATAAAGAAATACCTCATACATTATATAAAATATCTATAATGTATTTAACATGAAATATGACTAATTAATATAGTGTTTTACAAGCACAAAATCTATTGGCTTGTAGGGCTTGCACTAACATCTACTTCATAAATGTGTTGAGGATGCTCTATTTATACTTAGGAATGCTTCGGTGATTGTCGAGAGGCATTGAATGAAGAATATAGCCATTGCTTTGCTACAAAATGTGTTTAACGACTATATCAGATTGATCTCTTATTCATGGGATCGATCCCCAAGTTGCAAAATTCAAATTTCTGTGAGTGAGGGATCGATCCCTAGCAAGCAGCAAGGTATTTATTTGATTCAATGTTGAAATGGATCGACCTTTAGAACCCTAGGATCGATCCCTGTACCTTTGTTCATGAAAAATACTTCATTTGGAACCTACTTTGATAACAAAACACTTACACATTTCAAAGACAAATGCATAAGGGTTTTTAACTTGAAGAACAAAAGCTCAAAATTTTTTCAAGCAATTTTAATAATGGTTTTTGTCATTTCAAAATTAAAACCACTTTAAAGCTAACATCTACTTGCAACCCTCATCATTTGACGGCTAGTCTCCACCTAGAGGGAGAAGAAAAAAAAAAGAAATACATAAAGAATGTGGAGAAAATATCATTTGCATAATATTATTTTTACTTTATGAAAAAGTTATTATATTAATTTAAGTTATATTGTTTTTAAAATCTTAAGTTATATTTATAATTATAAAATTATAAATTTAAATTATATTGACCTTAAGGGGAAAAAAAGGTAATTTTGATCATTGAAAAAAATATAATTATATCCTATACTTCATTTTGCACACACCAAACATGGGATAGTATAAAAATCATCCTATATTGCTTGTAATCTATACACACAGCAAACTTAAGGTAGGATGATACTAATTAATCTAATCCACTTCCTTATTTTATTTTCTGTTATCCTATTCATCATTGTATTCACCACAAATGCACCCTTAAGGCTTAAGTTAGAGAAAGTTTAGGAGAGACACTTTAACTAATGTAATTGAGATTTTCACTTATATTAATTTTTACAAGTCTCATAACATGTGAATCTAAAAACTCAAACGTTCGACATAAAAGAGAAGTCATCACCATTTTTTTTTTTTTTGTTTAGGTGTGATTAGTCACCTAGTTGGATTTATCTTTTCAAATCAAGTCTTATATTTAACTTAGGTTCATTAAAAATTATAGGTTTTGATCTATGAAACACTTTTAAATTTGGGAGTATGATTACGTGCGGAAAAGATATTAGCACCCACAATACCCATTCAAAGAATAGTATCAATTAATCATGTGTTATCTTATTTTTAGCCTTTATATACGGTTTAACAGCATATTTAATTTTATTTCCCTCAATTGATTTTATTTTTTATTTTTTTTTTGGAAACTTGTCTTAAATTTTCCCAACCCTTTGACAAAAACTAAGAATTTTTATTATTATTATTTTTTGTTTAAAACTTTTCTTGAATTTTTCCAGCACTTTGGCAAAAGTTAAGACTTATCCATTATTGATTTTGTGTAAACATTTCCTAGGTTTTTCCAACACTTTGATGAAAACTAAAGGTTATTTATTAGTTTTTGTTGGAAAGTTTTCTTGACTTTGACAAAAATTAAAAGAGTTCCGACACCATAAAAACATTCAAGAAAATCACTTAATTATTTCTTTCAAGAGATTCCAGCCTTGGATTTTAATATTTTATGGAATGTTCGGATTTTAGTATGCAAGGAGTTAATGTCCACGGCCAATCGCCGGTGTTGGATTTCAGCCCAAAAGAGAACACTGGTTTCTTCTTCAACCTCCGTTTGCATTTAATCTAACAAGTTTCTCCAAAAGGGCCCTAAGTTTCGCTGCATCTAAGAAAAACCGAAACTCACCCAAAAATCTCAAAAACCTGGGGTTTTTATACCCACTAAGTTGTAGATTTAGATAGATTATTATTTTGATATTAAAAAAAAATCTATCTGTACTAAGGAATTGTTGAGGAAAATGAGGATGAAGTTGATGACTTTAATCAATCGAAAATCTACCTCTTTTCCTTTTTCTTTTTTAGATTTTTCATTTTTCTGTATTTATTTAAATTTTTCTACTTTTTGCATTTTTTCTTCATTCTTTATATTTCTTTTTTTATTGTTTCAAAATATTTTTTGTATTTATTTTATTTTTGTATTTATTTTAATTTTTAAAATGGGTAAAACACCCAGAGAAAATTGGGTGTCTACAACAAGTATATGTGTTTATGTATACAAAATATTTTATAGTCCTATTTGGAATAGAAATTTTAGCTCAACCTAATTAGAAGTCAAATATAAATATATATATATATATATATATATATATTCATGTGAATGCTCCAATAAATTTGAATCCACTTGCCCATATTCCTACATTTGTAAACGAAAAAAAGAGAAAACGAATTGCGAAGACAATAATCGTCTCGCCGCCGAACATAATTAAAATGAAAATTTTGGAATATCTTACCAACGCGTGTTGCCAAATGCCTCATCACCTGGCTTCCTTCCTTCTCTGGGTTTGACTTGGTTTACAGATAGTTGTCCAGAGTGGCGAAATCATTTTCCATGCCACCGATTCTTTCTACAACCAATCCTTTTAAAATTAAAATACAACCCCTACAAAGTCAAATTAATTAATAAATATCGAGAGAGATCCTTGAGTACTTTTTCTTTTTTATTTGGGCGGAAAGTCCACCTGGAAGGAGGTTCATACAGCCGTGAGCCACACGGTTTGCCCCACTAACACATAGGCTTTCTTATATGATACGTCGTGACTTCGTTTTAATCTTGGCTCGATTAATTTGTATTAGGTCTTTAGGACTCCATAGATGGTGATTGTTTTATTTGATCATTTGTATTGAAACATTTGATATTAATAACATTTATGCAATCTTTATTCCCATATAAATGCATTTATGTCAACAGGTTTGAGATTGACTCACTCACATGAGCAATCGCTTTTGACACCTGTGCAGGTAAGCAAAGATGAAACACGAACTACTGATGCTTTTAGATAGCGAATAGAGCTTGAAATATCGCCTTGGTTGGAGTCAAGATGAGGTCCATACAATGAAAA
>NW_018397271.1:702002-702108 GCF_002168275.2 Theobroma umbraticum | reverse complement strand
GATCGGTAACAGACTAGCTCGTTCCTATTTAAGGGGTCTTTTTCAAAGATTTTGAGGGAGAGGCAGCAAGCAATTATTTTGGAGATTGGAAGCCAAGAACAAAGCA
>NW_018397271.1:701474-701992 GCF_002168275.2 Theobroma umbraticum | reverse complement strand
AAAATTGGAGGGAGAATCAAGATCACAAAGCTTTAACTACTAGATTTCTCTCCTACTTTTGTGTTTTTCTTATTTTCTTTGACTTGGATTCATGGTTAAATTTCTTTGGATATTGTCTTTATTAGATATTATGAGCTAATTTATTTTTCTAGGATTGCAATGAACTCACATGTAATTTAAATTTTTAATCTCTTTCTTGCTTATTTTCAATGGGATTTGAGTTGTTTATTCCAATTTGTTCCTAATGCTTTTAATTGCTTGGCCATCAATTAAATTGATTAGGAACCTAAACAAACTTGGGAAATGGAGTTTAGTGTAGACTAAATTGGATAGCATATGATCATATTAATTGATTGCGTATAGGATAGATCAACGTATATCTATAAGCCATATGTAGCCAGATTAGAGCCTGAACTTAATGAGTCTGTTTTAATTTTAATTCACATAGGGATATAGTGTTTTGGTTAAGATAAATATTTTTATAAGATGAGTTGGGAGACCTTTATAAATAATTTAGG
>NW_018397271.1:700897-701170 GCF_002168275.2 Theobroma umbraticum | reverse complement strand
ATACTTGGGTAGTAAAATTTTAACTGACACCTTTTCAGATAAATATTCCACTCCCTTTCTGATCAAAAAGCTTGCCTTACAAATCCTCCTTCGTGTACATAATAATTTCTCCACTCTCATTGTGATGGACTAGCTACTAGAGTCCTCCACAAGGAATTACATGTTTCAAAACCTTCTGGCCTTTGATAAGCAAAGATGAACCACAAACTATTGATGCTTTTAGATGGCGAATAGAGTTTGAAATATCGCCTTGGTTGGAGTCAAGATGAGGTC
>NW_018397271.1:692098-700887 GCF_002168275.2 Theobroma umbraticum | reverse complement strand
AAAATAACTAAGGGATCGGTAACAGACTAGCTCGTTATCCTTGTAACTTGCAGAGGAAGCCATATCCGAGGCCTAACTTGCTGCCTACAATGGTGACTTCAGTTAGGTGCTTTTGAAGAGTGATTAGACAAAGATTTGTATGGTGTTTTGAAGTTTGATGTACATTTTTAGAAAGAGATCCTCCACTGTAGCATTTACTAGACCTAGTAATTTGTATTTTTATATCTTAATTATGTCGTGTAAATATAGGATACGAATAGTTATATAGATAAACACAAGCACGATACGATTAATTAATCATATCAAGATCTTAAACACATATACTGAATACATTTATTAAATGTATAACACGACACGATACGATTAACACGTTTATTAAATATGTCGAGTTAAATTTTATACGACATGATTAACATGATTAAAATTTATACAATTTATAAATTATTTACACAATTAATATGATTAACATGATTAAAATGATTAAATTAAAATATGTATAAGTAAAATATATTTCTATTATTCAAATTTACAACCAAAAATTATAAATATCATAATTTTTATCAAACTACAAAGGGATCTATAAAAAAGCTTGAGCTCTTTCACCAAAGGGACATACACTTATATAGTTAGTCAGAAAAAATAAGGTGACAACCATATCTCCCATCCCTTGAGAAAAACCACTTTTCCTTCCATTGTTATGCTAAGGCACCTGTACCGTGAAAAGTGTAATTACTACTCGATTTTGTAGCAGTTTTTCATTGCAGGTTTTTGGAGATCAATGGGCTTATAAGATGTCTAGAATCAAATCATAGTCTCACTTTGCATTAGTCTTCAAAAACTTAAAAACTGATATAGGTTTGATTTAAATAAATTATTTCGAAAATACTTTTGCATAATTTGTATGCTTTCTTTCAATACTAAATCTCATAGCAAGGAATTCTATATGTAGCAACAAATTCTTCTTGAGTAACTTTGCAAGATATGTTTTCATTTTTGCAGCATAAAAAAGTATTATGTTGTAATAGGCTATTATAAACTTTTTTTTTTTTTTTTGCACTAAGAACGTACTAAGCAAATGTTGCAAATAGTTTTGTGACATTATCATTTGTAACACCTTGCAACAATGTTAGCTTAGTTAGAATGAATTATCCAAGAGGGGGAGTGAATTGGATATCTAAAATTCTTCTTCACAAAAAAAAAAAAACTTCCAAAATAAATATACTAAATGTTAAGATGATTAACAATTCAATAAATATCCAATTGAAAGTAATTGCAATAAAGATAAAGAGTGAAGTATAGAGAGAATTGCAAACTCGATTTGTAAAGGTTCAACCACTCCACTTGGTGCATGTGTCACGAGGCGATACTTAAGACCACCTTCGTGCGGCCTTGGATTCAGCCCTTAGCTTGACAGTAGAACCCAAGTCAGCCTTGCTCACCCGACAAGCGCTCAACACCCGCACAATAGCTTTAAGCCAGCAAGCAAGCTTGCATAAACAAGGAAGGAAAAATGGGAAGAGAATGCTAGAGAAAAACTAAACTCTTTATATTGAATGAATTGAAATACAAAGGATGCAAGAATGGATTCTAATGGATGATTTACACAATGGTGGATGGGGCTATTTATAGCCAAGGTTCCCCACCCACTTTTCCCTCCAAAGTTTTGAATTCAAAATATTCCCCCCCAAAAGATTTCCCTCCAAAACATTTGGAAGGTTCTAGAAATTCGGTGGGGAGGGAAAATTTGAATTTTCCAGCAGCCCCCTCCGTGGGCCGCACCCCCTCTGGGCCCCCCTGGTGTACTGGGCTGCGCACAGGCTGTGTGCCTGGGCGGCTGGCGGGCTGGCGCGCAGAGCCCCTCGTAGGCAGTTTGTCTGGGCGCTGTGCAGGCCTGCGTGCTGCGCCCCTGCCGAGCCATCTTGCGTGCCGCGCATCTGCGTGCTGCGTACTGGCGTGCTGCGCGCCTGCGTGCCGCGCGCTCCTGTCGAGTCAGCGTTCTCGGGCCTGCGTGCCGCTCGCCCATGGTGTGCGGACCCTCGTGCCGCGCACCCTTGCTGGCCGGAGGCCCTCGGCCTGTGCTCTGTGCTCCCATGTTCTGCGCCCCTGCATTCCACAAACCCCTGCTGGGCTGGCAGGCCGCGGGCCTGCGTGCCGCGCGCACATTCTGTGCGCCCCCTTGTGCTGCGCATGCCTGCTGCGCGGGTTGGCACCCTTGCACGCATTCTGCCCAGTCCGTCGGGCTGGCTCGCCTAGGAGCCGTTGCTGTGCATCCTTGCCAGCATCCTGTCGGGCTGGCTCGCCCAGGGTCCTGCGCCGTGCGCCCCTGCCAGCCTTCGGTCGGGCATGTTGCACTTGCCTTCCGCTACCAAGTGAAGGTTTGCTCCCAGCAATACTTCCCCCACATATCGGCACCTTGGGACACCCTCGAGCCATCTTCGAGTCGTGGAACTGCGGTCCGTGACACATGCATCCTCTCCCTTAGCTTGCTAAGGAGTTGAATCCACTATTAAATTTTAATCAATACAAATGCCTTTTTCAAGGTTAATGTCTAACCTTTCTATCTTTAAATGTTTAGATAGAACTTTTAAACAATACATTTTGAAGGCTGAGGTATAGCCTTCCTAACTTTTAAGGTTTAAATAAAACCTCTAAAGAATACCTTTGGAAGGTTAAGAAATAACATCCCTATCATTTAAGGCTTAAGTAGATACTTTGAACAATACTTTTTGAAGACTAAGGTATAATTTGCCTTCCTCTCAAAGATTTGAGTGTTTAAGAAAATATACAAAGAAACCTCTAATAAGTAGATATTGCGTACAAATTTTCAAAGAGACCTTATCAAAGATGATTACAAAGAGTAGGAATGAAATCTCAAATGAATGTAAGATCATTTGAAGGCATTGAAAAACTTGGAAGAATGAGAAAAATGCTTGCCCTCGACTTGGTTTTTCTTTCTTCTCTTGTTCTTCTTCATAAATGGTTTATATATGTTTATTTGCTACATAAAATTTTGAATTTTGTGATGGGGAATCGATCCTTCAAAGGATGGGATCAATCCCTAGCAAGCAATAAGGGTTCTTTTAGTTTCTGTCTCAAAGGGGTTGATCCTTATAGCTTTTATGAAAATTTTTCTTAATTTGAACTTTTTCATTCAAGAAACATGTTTTGATGAACACGGGATTTGATTTTCATTGAGTATTTTAAGATTTTGAGGTTTTTTTTTTAAGCTTACAAGGGATTATTCATTTTGATGAATTCAAAAGAAAACTCATTAGAACAATTTGATGATTTGGTTTTGTCATTTCAAAATGCAAATTAATCTAAGTTTAATAATTTCTCCTTTTTTTATATATGACAAAGTTTTAGAGCAAAATTTTCTTAATCAAAACTTTCTTTAATCTTTAGTAAAAGACTCGCCTTAAATTTAAGGTTGGGAATTTCTAAAATAAAATCTTTTTGCAGAATAAAAAAAAAAGGTTGCACACTACTTTTCACAGCAAAAAAATATTTGCTAAAGTTGTTGTAAATACTTTTTTGCTTCATAATAATTTTCCACACCTCGCCGTATTACATAAAATATTTGTTGTTAATTGTCAAATTTCTTGCAGCGTCTATATCCCGAAAGCTTCCTTTCTTGATTTAAGTTATGCTGAACCTATCACGACTTATTTCACTTCTCCTTGATTGAATCATCTAAACAAGGACAATATTAACATTTTACTTTTATCGAGATATCTTCTCATTTTATTAATAGAAAAAATTGTATTTTAACTTAATATTATTTTAATCAAATCTCATAGTTGAAGGTATATTTCAACATTTAAATTTGCAATTTATAACTAATTAGTTGCTTGATTAAGTTTACTTCTTAACAAAATAGGTAATTTAATTAATAAGTTTTTTAAATGTTGAAATTGTATCTCAACAATTTCATATAATATTAACTCTTATAAAATCTTATAAAATCATATATTTGTTGAAAGAAACCAAAATTTAATTTAATAGTTCATTTTCAGCATATATAAAATATAATTCTTTATAGGTATAATACCTGCAAAAATCTCTAACTTATTTAAAAAAAAATCAAATATTCATTATTCTCTTATTACATTCAGTCAAATCATTATACTTTTATTTTAAATTAAATAAGAGTTTATGACTAACGGTTAATTAACTATCGTTAGGTAAAATGTGATATCATTTTATATCGTATGGTATTAATGTAATATGTTAACATGTCACAATAGATGAAGACATGAAAAGTTGATTTGACATGATGATATTGTGACAACATTTATACCCTCCATCTCAATGTAACATAGGTATAAAAAATGACAAGTAAGATTTTAATTAATGATAGTTAGTCAATTGTTGAAAATAATCATTTATTTGACTCAAATTAAGAAATATAAAAACTTGATTAAGCCCATTAGAAGAACAAAGGTTAATTTAAATATTTTTTGAGAAGTTTAGAAAATTTTTAAAAATATTATGCCTTCTTTATGTTATAAATTTCGTGTTTGAAAATTCTGCATTCATGAGCTGGCTATTTTCCAAAGTTTGAAGAACAAATTAAATCCAAGCAGCACCAGGTAGATATAGAAAATCAATCATGGAGAGCGGTCATTGTGGTGCCGGGCGGAATACAGCTGGGCTGAAGGTTACACTAAATTAATCTTATTACCACTTTCCTAATCATTCCCTGATAGTCTATTCTAAATTCCAACAAAATCAAGTCAAGCCCATGTTTTCACATGATTATTTTTTAATCAGTGGAAGCATAAAAGGGGCAGGTTTTCCTTGGCCATTACCACAGCTAGGTTGCATTTTTGTAGTATAAACTATAAAACCATCAAAGGCAATGAATCTAAAATAAAGAAACAAGCTAGTTAGCGAAAACATCTTTATCAACAGAGGATCACTTTCTGCTTTGTCAACTCTAGAATTTGTATATGACACCCAGGCACAGGACGAGTATTGCGGGGATCCTCGCTCCTCTCTTAGTTTTCTCCCTTTGAAAGTCCTGTTCCATTATAAGTTGTGTCCCGCCCCTTGAATTGTTCATCATATCCCTCTCTCTCTCTTCCCTTACATTGATTTGTGGAGAAAAGAGAGAAACATGCACGCAAGGAATCACTGGGGTGGTTCCTTTGATATAATCCACGGAGAGGAGGAGAAGAGCTGGAACACGGAGTGGGACAGGGCAGCCCTGCAGTCCCAGGAGCAGGATCGGAGTCTGGATGAGACCCAGCAGAGCTGGCTATTGGGGCCGCCACAAACCAAGAAGAAGGATAAGTACGTGGACTTGGGCTGCATCGTTTGCAGCCGCAAGGCCTTCAAGTGGACACTCATCTCAATCCTTTCTGCATTTATTGTGATCGCCGTTCCCACCATCATCGCCAAGTCATTGCCCAAGCACACGCGTCGCCCTCCCCCTCCCGATAATTACACTGTTGCCCTTCACAAGGTCCTTCTCTTCTTCAACGCCCAGAAATGTAAGTTTTTGTTACTGTATATCAACATCACATTCTTCAATGTCAAACCATATATAGTGTTTTTTTTTTCCTTCTATGGTCGCTCATTTTGTTGTGATTTAATTATCAGAAAAGCTAATTTTGTCAAGTTATAGCGCTATAGACGCTCTTTTCATTGAAACCAAATGAATTGAAAAGAAAACAATATTTTGTAAGATGGGATAAGGTGCCATATTGTTTTGAAAAGTTTTATATTATTTAAGAAAATTTAATAAATTTTTATTTATTAAATTAAATTTTTATAATTTTATTTTAAATTAAATAAGTAATAGTAAATTAAACATTAGTAATTATTTTTATTTTATACGATGTTGGTATAATAATGACGAGAAAGGTTAAAATGTTATGTTATTTTATTATTTTATATTATTATTAATTATAACAAGTGATTAATAATGTCAATATATCATGTAAATCTTTTATAATATAAAATAATAACATTTTAAGAAATAACAGTTAATCACTATTTGTTATAAAAATTTATTTGATTTAAAATAAAAATAAAATAATTTGATTGAATGTATTAAAAAATAATAATTGATTTATAACTATTTAAAATATTTTAAAGATTTATTTAAATATTATATTTATTTATGTTATAAATCTTATGCATGTCATGATATGTGTGATTTGACAAGTCAACATGTCATCATAAAAAATAAAACAACACATTAAATTTTAAGTAATAATATTTAATTAATTTATTTATTTAATTTAAAATAAAAAAATAAACTTTTAATACGTCATAATAAAAATAATAATATATTCAAAATTATTTAATAATTAGAATTTTTTTTTAAATATTAGGGCTGCTTATGTCCTAAATTTTGTGAATGTGGTGGCCTACATGATTTGACATTGTGAGATAGTTGTGTTGGTGGGGTTTGGTTGATTCTGACATGAACTTGGCCGGCGCTTGGGTTCTGATTTTGGCCAGCTAAACCCCGTGTGGGTCCATCTATTTTGAACATGTTTTCCTGTCATAAATTAATTATTATTGAACTAAAACCATCTGAATTTGCCGGCTCCAGTTATATATCCGTTTTATGCGCCTGTCCTAGTCCTTACTTGTTTTCACACCATTTCTAAATAATTCAGGAATTGTAACTTGCTTGCTAGATTCATACTCATTTTTGCATACCATCATGCCAACTCGTTGGCGTTTATTAATTAATAATTAACATTAGCTTCTCAAATATTTTTGTTTGGTTATTTAATTTTATTTTTTTATGTACAAATGTTCAAGTGTCGACTCGCATCAATTAACATTTTAAAATTTTTAAATTTTAGAGTTTCAACTAGACTCGATTTAAATTTTTTATTTAAATTAATTATATTACTAAAATATTAAAATGTATTTTTATATTTATTTTTTTAAAAAAAGTATTATTTATTAATATAATATCTTATTCAAGATTCGATAATACTATATTAAACTCACTTATAAATTAATAAATTCTAATTTTAATTTATTTAACAATTTTTTGTCGCGCACACGTAATGTTAAGTCATGTATATTATAAAAAATGTAGATAATAATCCGGAAAAATATTATTGCCAAGATTATATCTTCATTAGGTGATATATGAAAAATATTTTTGGTATTAATGGTTTTTTTGCACTTGATATAATAATAATTTATCATTTTAATTTTAATATCTCATCCCTGAATAATTAATGCGGTATTCATAAACTAATAAATTTACTATCTGATTTATTAAATAAATTTACTATCCACGTCTTTTATTTTAGATTGCCCACGTTATTTTAGATAATAGATTTTTATTAAAAATCCTAATTTCACCTAGTTGGCCACATTGAATTGGAAATGGTTACCTTTCTTCGTATTAAAAGTATATTTAATGAAGATATAATTGATGTCAAGAAATATTGAACTTAAAAAGTTGAAGCTATTAGACGTTTTTTAATTTTTTACTAGTACTAGAATAACTATAAAATATAGGATTATTATATAAAGGTGAATATGATTATAATGTTTAATTTTACTTGAAATGTTTTTCATGAAATTCAAAAATTCTAATTTTTCATTTTTATTATTTTTTGTATCTAATGAAGTAACTTTTTTCCATTTCCTTTTGAAATTAAGAAAAAGTTTAATATATAACTTGATTCTAGGCTTAATAAGTCACTCTTTTGTATATTATTTAAAAGTGTCATACTTCATCAAAATATTTAAAAAAGCATATAACGTAAATGGATAGTTAGATGTTTATGATATGATAAAATTTGTTTAAGCTATTTTTGTATTTTTGAAAAATTGTGTAATTATTCTCTAATAAGCAATATATCTCAGTTGAACAAATTTTCTGGATTGGTCCCTGCATATATGGGTCTCTCTCCCATATCTAAAGATAGACGACTTAGGTAGAAAATTTAGTTATAACATACGTTAAAATCATGATCTACCAAGAAAGACTTTAAATATTTTCCTATCAGAAACAGAAAATTGTATATGCATTTTAGTTAATTGGCTCCCGTGGTAACTTTTTTCTGCTGTAGAATGTGAAAGAAGATAATGTTAACGGATATTGTAATAATTAATTCGGTGCATGCAGCTGGTGTTTTGCCTAAGAACAATGGCATTTCCTGGAGAGGGAATTCAGGGCTGAATGATGGCAAAGAAGAAACGGACCTCAAGGGCGGGCTGGTTGGAGGGTATTATGATGCTGGAGACAACACCAAGTTCCATTTTCCCATGGCATTTTCCATGACAATGCTCAGCTGGAGCCTTATTGAATATGGCCACAAATACCAGTCCATCGGTGAATACGAGCACATCCGAGACCTCATTAAGTGGGGTACTGATTATTTGCTCTTAACCTTCAATTCCTCGGCTACCAAAATCGACAAAATATACAGTCAGGTAGAGATTTTTTTGCTCGCCCCCTTGCAGCTTGCAGTGGGTAGTCGCTAGTAGGTATGCAAGTTTTTGTTTACTTTACTAATTAATGATCCATATATAATTCTTGCGGTTCAAGGTTGGCGGATCTCTGAATGGTTCAATTGCAACACCAGATGACCGTTACTGCTGGATGAGACCAGAAGACATGGACTATAAACGGCCTGTCCAAACTGCATATGCCGGGCCTGACCTCGCCGGAGAAATGGCAGCGGCTCTAGCAGCCGCCTCAATAGTATTCCGTGACAATGGTGCCTACTCCGGGAAGCTCATTAAAGGAGCTCAAACTGTGTTTGCCTTTGCCAGGGATGGAGGCAAACGAAGAACATACTCTC
>NW_018397271.1:682026-692088 GCF_002168275.2 Theobroma umbraticum | reverse complement strand
TTATATCCAACCCTATTATAATTCTAGTGGCTACTACGATGAGTACATGTGGGGTGCCGCCTGGTTGTACTATGCCACAGGAAATGTTAGCTACATTTCATTGGCAACAAACCCAGGCTTGTCTAAGAACTCCAAGGCACTTTATGATATTCCAACAAACAGGGCACTCAGCTGGGATAACAAACTACCGGCAGCCATGTTGTTGTTAACAAGGTACAGGATATTTTTGAGCCCAGGCTACCCTTACGAGGACATGTTACACATGTATCACAACGTAACGGCTCTTACCATGTGTTCTTATCTTAAAGAATTCCATTACTTTAACTGGACTCGAGGTATATTTTAACTTGTCCCCTTCATAAACCACCAATTCTTTCAGCCACAAATTATAGTAGTATTTTATGGATCATCAAGGTTTCTCTTTGGCCACCTTGCAGGAGGAATGATCCAACTGAACCTTGGAAAGCCCAATCCTCTTCAGTATGTGGCTAATGCTGCCTTCTTAGCGAATCTCTTTGCTGATTATTTGAACGCCACGGGTGTGCCAGGGTGGAATTGCGGTTCTAGATTTTTCTCATCAGAATATCTTCGGAATTTTGCAACCTCCCAGGTAACGACTTGCTCTTCCCATGTCGTATATATGCTCAACATTTAATAGTAGCTTCAAGGAAATGTGCATTTTTCAACCACGGGGAAATAGAAATTGCATGTATAAAATTGTGTTTTGGTCATGACGAAAGTGAAGCGCATTGCGTAGACTACCAATTGTTGTTGTCCGTTAAGCTTGATTACTATTCGTATGTTTTTGTCTCAAAAAATATAGTACTATCTCTTATCTCCTAAAGTAAAATATCATACATATATATCAGCTCGACAACATTTGATGGAATCATGATCAGATAAAAACATGGTAAGGATTCCTTAGATCATCATGCAAGATACTGCAAGCATAGTTGATCGGATAGTTTACCATCTGCAGCACAAGGACAGCAGTCATAACTTCCTAAGTTTGTCTAGAGTCTAATATGAGAGCTTAATTTATATTGTTTTTCCGAGCATGCAACTTTAATTGCATTGTCTTTTTTCTGCCCGTAGGTGGACTACATCTTGGGAAAAAACCCCATGAATATGAGCTATGTGGTGGGACACGATAAAACGTTCCCTAGACATGTGCATCACCGTGGCGCATCAATACCCCACAACAACATAAAATACTCGTGCACGGGCGGACGGAAGTGGCGTGATAGCCGAAATCCCAATCCTAACAACATTACAGGAGCCATGGTTGGAGGCCCTGATCAGTTTGACCGTTTCAAAGATGTTCGAACCAATTTTAACTACACTGAGCCAACACTGGCTGGAAACGCCGGATTGATAGCGGCACTTGCATCTCTGACCCACAGTGGTGGCCATGGCATTGACAAGAATACCATCTTTTCAGCAGTTCCACCTCTCTATCCTAAGAGTCCGCCACCCCCTGCTCCCTGGAGGCCCTAAGCTGCTGAGAGTTGTCCTATAGCTAGACTTGTTTTCAGCTCTTGTTTATAATCGTTCCTTCATGTTAAAACATTTGGACTCTAACCGGCCCCGTCTCATATTGCTGTATCTGTAACTTGATATATTATGAGAAAATTGTAAGAAATAACCTTCCTAATAAGCTTACTCCAAAAATAACCTTCAATATAATTTTAATTATTTTTAGATAATTTTTGGCATAACTTAACAAGAATACCCTTTAAACATTTTAAACCATTTAATCCAATTAAGTGGTTCTAGTTTTTTTCTCCTCTCCCACCATTCAGATAAAAATTTCAAAATTAAATCTCTCTTTAGCTATCTCTCCGTCCCTCTTCAATGCCAACGAGGTCTACATCTTACCTTCTAGCTCTCTAATGTCATCGAGGTCTATATTGCCAACCAACTTTCTCACCATCCCAAAGTGTAGAGATGACATCAAGGTAATTATTATGAGTTCTTTACTTTATTCTTTTATCTTCATAAAATGCAAACATTGATGGGAAAATTATATGACTTTGGAAACTTAAATCTGGTTGGGAGTAGCAAAGTCATTCAGTTTATAAGCGATGCATAAATATTTGTTAGGCATTGCATCACTGGATGTTAAGGTGTGTGATTGGATATTAAGAATCGTAACCTGTTTATTTGGCATCAAGTGACTGACTATTAGACAATATGGGACTGGATAGAAGGCATTGCATGACTAGATTTTAGGAATTGTGTGACTGGTTTGTTGGCATTATGTGACTTGTTTTTAATAATTGCATTGCTTTATCTACCTAATGTTGAAGCTGATTATCTATTAATTCAACCCTCTTAATAACAAATTTTGTAAAATTAAAAGACAATTAGGAATGCTTAATAACCAGTTGAACCCCCTTAATTCCATTTATATTGGTGCAAAAACCATCCAGATTCAATTGACACAGAACTCTGAAATTTTGTTTAAAGCCCTTAATGCATTGATTTACGAATTAACCATATTCATCAGAAAACAAGCCTAAAATCATTTAACACCTTTCTAAGAGTAAGCATTCATGCCTATAAATAATGAGAACTATTATCCATTTTAATCAAAATCATCTGAAGGAAAATCTCAAAATTCTAATGGCATCTAAACATTCAAGAGGCGAAAGTGGGAAGGGGGTTGCTACTGAAAAGGAATATATCCTCGACAATGTTGTAGCATATTTGGTCAAGTTGATGGACCAAATTGAGAACATGAAAAAAGACAGGCATGGGTTGATGGGTAAGTTGCTGGTTGGGACAGAAGTCCTTGAGACCGAAATTTTGGGCAATAACAAGATTTTTGCTGAAATTTATGAAATAGTAGATAAGATTGGCAAGAAATGAACCATGGTTCATATGTTGTATCATCTGCTTTTTTTCGGCTAATGAATAAAAATATTAATTGATCACATATTTTTCATAAATTGAGTTACTGCATTTAATTTCTATTATGCTAAATAATTTGGTTACTTACCCTAATTTCTTAATTTTCTATTTATATAAGAGAAGCAAAGGTATGATGACAAAAGTTGGAATATTATTTTATTTATAGGCATTAAGTGAATGGATCTTATGCATTGTGTGAAGGGATATTATTCATTTTCTAAATGGATATTAGGCATTGCATGTTTGGTTGTTATGTATTCCATGATTGGTTTTTATGTACAGCGCGACGTAGGACCAATGCGTGATTGGGTATTTTGGCATAACGTGAGTGGATGTTAGGCATTGCTTGACTTATCATTAAGTATTGCAAGACTGGGTTATAGGCGCTACGTGAATTGTGCAATGCATATCTTGTGTTGAAACATTTCTTGACTACTTTTTAGGCATTGTGTGACTAGGTTTATGTATTGCGTGACTTGTTATGTATTGCATGATGTTGGGCCAATACGTGATTGGTTATGTTGGCATAACGTGAGTGGATATTAGGCATTGAGTGACTTATTATTAAGTTTTGCATGAATTGTGGAATTGTGGAATGCATGTCTTATTTTGAGACATTTTTTGACTACCTTTTAGGTATTGCTTGACTGGTTTTTATGTATTGCGTTACTTGTTGTTATGTATTGTGTGATGTTGGGCTAATATGTGACTGACTATGTTAGCATAACGTGAATGGATATTAGACATTGAGTAACTTATTATTAAGTATTGCGAGACTAACTTATAGGTGTTGTGTAAATTGTGCAATGCATATCTTGTTTTGAGACATTTCTTGACTACTTTTTAGGTATTGCATGACTAGTTTTTACATATTGCATTATGTTGGGACAACACGTGACTGGTTATTTTGGCATAACGTGAGTGGATATTAGGCATTGAGTGACTTATTATTAGGTATTGCGAGATTGGTGGTTCGTGACTTGTGCAATTCATTTCTTGTTTTGAGGCTTTTGTTTACTAGTTTTAGGCATTATGTAAATGTGTACTAAACATTGCGAGACTATCTTTATGTTATTATGTTACTTAGGTATTACGTAAGAGGTTTTTATACATTGAGGGGTAATTTTGATAAATTGATTGATTGTAACACTTATTTTCTATTAAATTTCAGTGGCCTGCCAGATGTGAAGCTTATAATTACATATGGTGGTCATTGGGTTGATGACACTTACAAGGGTGGTGACACATAAGTGAGGGGTGTTAAGAGTAATTTGTCATTTTTGGGCCTAGTGAAGCTGGTTGAAGAGGTTGTTGGGGTCAACTCACATAATAACAAAATCGAGCTACACACATTGCTCAGTCATGCTGTAGGGGTTTTGCGTGTAGTTATCAGAGATGACGAAGATGTAGCAAGTATTTTGCGAGATGAGAGGGTAGTTGTTGTGTTTGTGATAATTAAGGCACGAAATGCAAACGATATTCCACATGAACATGGTATCCAACATAGTAACCACCTACAACAGAATGTTAATTATTCTGACATATCACACCATGCATTTCTTAACAAACAACCATGGCAATCATGTTGGACGTATTCTCATGCTTTGAAGTAGCCTGGTACACACCTAATGTGTCTGCAAATGATGTCTGTACAATTTCGATCGGAATGTGCATCGAACAAAATACTTGATATTTTGCAACAAACGTAACCATGGCTCGAAAATGCAATAGGTCCATCGTCATTCACAAATGACACTGTGATGGTTATGAATGATGATGATGTATCCATTCAAATTGAAGATGATGTTGAAGAGGACGACATGGCAAATTGGAACGATGAGTTATAGGATGATTATGAAGATGATTATGTTGGCGGACGCAATGATTGTTCAGAAAGCAACAAGGCTGAGCACAACAACATTCCAGATTGCAATAATGTAGATGGTAGTGTAGGACATGCCACAACTATTGTGTTAGAAAAGGTTCAGTGCGATGACCATGCCACCACTATTGAATTAGAAGATGTTGAGGGTGTCGACTCTATTTACGACAACCCCATCGCACTTGAGAACAACATTCGTTCACTTGATGATAGCAATCAAGAGCAGGTAAATACGAAGGTATCTCATCAATGGATTATTCCCAAGGTAGATATGATATCCTTCAAAACAGTTGCGATTGAGGAGTCCAGATCAATGGACGACCACTTATATCATGAAAAAGTGTTTCCATCGAAGGTCGAATTGAAATGAGCTTTGAGCATGTTGGCAAGGAAAGAGCATTTTGAGATTAGAATTAAAAAGTCATGTCAGGCTCGTATGTAGGTTGATTATAAAGAGAAGGCATGCAAGTTTGCTTTTCGTGCAACAAAGTTGCTTGAGGGAGAATATTGGCAAGTTCAGACATTATAGAAGGTACACACGTATGTTGTTGATTGTTTGTAATGTGGGTATCGAACTGTGAGGACAATGTTAATTGGTGAGTTTATCTCCACCAGGCTACAAGGAAATAATGTAACCTCATTGAAACCTAAAGAAATAATGGAAGAGATGAATCGCAAGTGGGGATTGCAATGCCTATATGGTAAGGCCTGGCAAGCGAAAGAGTATGCGAAGAGTCTTTTGTTCGATCCCCCAAAAGAGTCATTCCAACTCTTCCCCTTGTATTTCCATATGTTGGAACATGAACATCCCGGTATTGTCATGATTTTAACTATGGATGGAGAACAACGATTCAAATATTATTTTTGGGCATTCGCATCATGTATCTGAGGGTTCAATGCTATAATGCGGCTTGTAGTTGCTATCGATGCCATACATCTAAAAGGTAGATTCAAGGGTATTTTATTTGTTACGGTATGCAAAGATGCAAATGAAAAGATATATCTAATTGCATTTGACATTGGCCTCGTGGAGGACAAAGAGTCTTGGTCGTGGTTTCTTACCTAATTGCATCGTGTGATTGGTTGTTTTGAAAATGCAATGTTCATTTTTAATAAGCATCTTGACATTATGAATGCAATTGAGAAAGTGTATGAGGACGCACACTAAGGTCTATGCAATTACCACTTAGGGAAAAACGTTAAAAACAGATTCAAGCGTGAAGATGTTGCTACGATTTTCAACCTGGCCGCCAACTGCTATTAGCATGCCAAATTTAACAGACATATGAATCAATTAAAATAGCTTTACAAACCTACTTACTATCACCTTATGATATTAAGCTTGAGAGATGGGCATGTGCACAGTCACTAGTAAGGCGATACAAGCTCATGACATCCCACATTGCAGAGTGTATTAACTCTTGTCTGAGGCATGCAACGAAAATGCCAATAACCATCTTGATCTAGTGCATTAGAGGCACGTTCCAACGTTGGTGTCATGACTTGCACAATGAGGCATTGAATTTGACCATGCCCTAAGCCCTTGGGCTATCAATCTATTGAACACATGGTTCAATGAATCATGTCACTTTTCCACACAGCCAATCGATCAGGTGGAGTTCCAAGTTATAGGCGAGACTAAGGACAGAATTGTCAACCGTCCACCAAGACGTGTTCATGCGGTGAGTTCCAAACCGATCTACTCCATTGTACACATGCCATGGCAGCAATAAGGTATAAATAATCATGTTTTCTTATTTTTTGTATAATGAATTGAAATTTTACATTGTTCGCCAAATGTGATTTCATTGCCTTGGCAATAAGTGCAAACGTGTAGCCATTAAATTCTGCTCGAACTATTACAAGACTCGATCATGGGTGGAGCGATATATGGTTCCCATTCGCCCAGTTGGGCATTGCAGTGAGTGGGACATCCCCCATGATGTTTAACAAATTGTCGTTTTGCCACCAACTTTGTGAGGTCAAGTGAGAAGTCCTAGGAGGAAAAGGATTCCATCAGTTAGGGAAGGTAGTTGATGACGTAGATGTTCACAATGCAAGAGCTATGATCATAATAGACAAAATTGCCGGACTCTGTTTACAGGTCCATTAACAAGTCTGGAAACATCATCAACTCAGTTGACAGCTTGACGATGATGACGATGACCCAAGGCATGTTTAATTTGCAGACAACTTGGGCACACACGAAACAGCTGTCCAATACAGACTAGAAACTTTGAGAACGTTATGTGTGTTGTCTTGAAGATAGTGCCCTTCAAACGTTAGTTGTTAGGGATTGTTCCAACTTGGCATTGACATTTGCATTGAATAATACTATTTAAACTTGAGGTTGACAGAGTTTGGAGATGATACTCTGATGTCTGACAACAGCCAGCATCAAGATATATGCCTTTTAAGATAATATTGTGGGATCATCAAATGCGTTATACCCCTTCATAATTTGTTTATCTTTGTAAACAATCAAATAAAACCACAAAATATTTAATATGGCATAAACTATAGGAGAAATTTGTTATTGGGTAGACACGATGAGCCAATCTGTCAATAAAAAAGTGAACTTTTGATATTCTCGGCTTCTTTAGCATGTCACATAACTAAAAAAGTGTAGATAAATTTTATCAATGTATGTTTACTTATCACGATCTTTTTAGCAACAAACTTGGCTTGGTTGTGTAACATTCAACTGTATAGTCTAAGTCATGCAATACAGTTAAGGACATCTAAGTCACACATTATGCAGTTCTTTAAACACCATTAACTGTCTTAAGTAGTGGCAGCATTAAGATTTTACATTTGGGGGGCAAAAACTCGAAAACAATGTTTATAAATTACACATCACACCAAAAATTCAATGTTGGACAATAATATAAAACAACTTAGACAAAAAAAAGCTCATATGAAAATTATACAAATAAATCCTAAAAATTATACAAATAACTAACCTTAGGTACTTAATCAAATTACTTTCAGCAAAATTAGCTAAAATGGTAAACCCTAATTCAAAATCATCAAGTGAAAATTAATAAATATAAAAAAATTTAAAGCTAAAAATATTAAAAATGAAATATGTAAATACAAGTGTAAAAAATGATTTTTTTTAGATAAAGTAGTGGTTGTGAGCAAGTAATGGTTGTGAGCTTTTGATGAAGTTGGGTTTGAAAATAATTCTATTGCAATTGACTTTATAACTTTTTTTGGAAAATGTAATTGGTTTTGTTTTGGTCCTATTAAATGTTGTGGGATATTTAACTAAAAAAAATAATGCAGGGGTAAAATTATAAAAATTCAAAAAAATAAAAATATGTTAGAAAACTTTTAAACTTTTTGTATAGGTAAAATTATAAAATTTCTAAAAAGCAAAGAGAAGTTATAAAAATTTCTAAATTATTAGAGGGGTAAATTATAAAATGTTTAAAAAATACCAATAAATTATAAAAATTTAAAAAATGTTGGGGGGTAGGGGCCCCCACTAGCCATACATAATAGCTAGTCATAATAGCTAGTCAGTCAATTGCAAATACATAATAGCTAGTCAAGCAATTGCTATATGTCAGTTAAAATTTCACTATGCAAGTATACGTATCGAATAGATAGTATATTAGCAATCAAAGTGTCGATCCCACAGAGAATTGATCTAAAATTTTACTAAGTACTAAAATTAGAACAATTTAGTTTTATTCAAATAATTAAAATATGAATTCTAATTGAATTAAAAATTACTCAACTAAAACTAATTTAATTAAAAATTAAAGCAACAGGATAATTGGGCAAACAACAAATCAAACTAGCCTAAGATTACAATATCCCTCACACTTCATCTAAATCTTACCTCTCTTCCTTAACTTATTTCAATGGTTTGAATTGCTAACCTAGAGTCCTAAATTATTTATAAGGGTCTCTCGACTCATCTTATAAAAATATCTATTGTAACCAAAACACTATATCCCTATGTAAATTGAAATTAAAATAGATTCATTAAGTTCAGGCTCTAATCTAGCTACATATGGTCTATAGGTATATCCCTGTCCTATACGCAAATCAAGTAATAGGATCATATGCTATTCCAATTTTAGTCTACACTAAACTTCCTTTCCCAAGTTTGTTTAGGTTCCTAAATCAATTTAACTGGTGGCCAAGCAATTAAAAGCATTAAGAATAAATTGGAATAGACAATTCAAATCCCATTGAAAATAAGCAAGAAAGAGATTAAAAATTTAGATTACATGTGAGTTCAATTGTAATCCTAGAAAAATAAATTAGCTCATAATATCTAATAAAAACAATATCCAAAGAAATTTAGCCATGAATCCAAGTTAAAGAAAATAAGAAAAACACAAAAATAAGAGAAAAAACTAATAGTTAAAGCTTTGTGATCTTGATTCTCCTTTTAATTTTCGTATATTCTTGCTTTGTTCTTGGCTTCAAATCTCTAGAATAGTTGCTTGCTGCCTCATCTTCAAAATCTCTGAAAAAGGTCTTTTAAATAGGCTCCAAATAGCCTAATTTTCAAAATCCCATCAACTTCTTTTATTTTTAGAAAGTTGCCCAGAGCTGCGGTGCTGCTTTTCTAGAGCTGCAGCGCTGAGCTCTCTAGAAATTTGTATGTCTGCTTCCTTTCATCAACGCTGCAGCCTTGTTTTCCTAACGCTGTGGCAGTTTATCAACTTCAAACATGAGTTTCATCCTGACATATTCTGAACTGGGCAAAGTGGTAAATATAAAAGTTTTATTCTGTCTCTTAACTTTCCAATGGATCAAGAATCACATCAATTGGACTTTTGGATTGAAAGATATGGTCCAAATATCGCATCATATTCAGTCCTTACATACTGTTGCAGTGCTTCGAATTTGACAAATATTTTGTCCATGATCCATTTAAAACTGGGTAAATTGATAAAAATAAACATTAGAGCCCTTCTTTTTAGGATTCTATTGGTCTAAGAATCATCTTATTTGAAGTTGTTTAGAGAGAGATATGGTCAAAATACCAAAATATATATGAATGAAGTCCTCGCCATACTTGCACTGATTTTCATCAAATGAGCCTTTTTCATCAATTTCCTACAAAAGCCATAAGAAAAATTAGCAATAACTACTCTTAAAGTGATTTAAAACAAAATAACATAAAATTTAACTAAAATAACTTAAATTAATCACTTAACAAGTAATCAAACTTAAACTAGAAAAACACCTAAATGCTAAAATCCGAACCTAAAATGTCAAAGATCTAGCTACTTAAGCCCCCA
>NW_018397271.1:673156-682016 GCF_002168275.2 Theobroma umbraticum | reverse complement strand
AAATAACTCTATATAATAGAGTTATCACTATACTTAATTCTTTTCCTTTTATTTAAAATGATGTTTTTTTATCTTTGGGATCCATAATACCCTAAACCCTAACCCATAATTCAACAAAAATATCTTAAACTTAACTTTAGTTGTAAGTTCAACCCCTAAACTCGAACCCTCTTGGACTGTCTTAAGCAATGGCAGCATCTTCTCACACACCAAATGTCAGTGAGAATGGTGACGAATTAAGCGTGATGATGAATACTCGGCTTTATTCTCAAAGAAGAAATGGAAACTAACTCTTGAACTGCTTGCCACATTGATCGGTTTTTCCATTGAACCAAGTAATGCTCTGTCCTTGTCCTCATGGTTTAAGAACAACGCACATGCTGCTAGGTATAGGGTAATAGAGAATGCCATCATATCATGCAAGAAAGTGGTAGATTGGGAAAGCTTTAATGAATACATAGACCTTGAGCATGACCTAAAGACGTTTTTTGACATGGGAAAACTTAAGGGTCTAAGCACCTTTCCAAATATGAATTATAGCTTGACTCTTATTAGGAAATTTTACTTCAGCATACGTTGGAGTGAAAATGAATTTGAAAATCCAAGTAATTTTAATCCATATGTTTTAAACGTGTTTTTAGAAGGAATAGAGTTTATAGTGTTTGACTTCGATATTGGGATGCTCCTGAAAGTAGAGTACAAAGAGGGACAATCAAGACTTCTCCCATTTTATGAATTATCTAGCATGTGGGCCAATGTGACAAGAAGAACAGAACCACATATTACAAATTCATGTTCTGCTCATCATTTGCATTTTGCAACAGCTAGGCTAGTACATAATTTTCTACTGTCCATATCACAGGGAAGGATTTGTCGTTTAAGACATGCTAGCATTGAGGACTTGTGGATGATGGAATCAATTGGAACCTAGTTGGGTGTGAATATTGGGCAATATACGATCATCAAAATGAAAGGAGACACTTTACGGGATGAGACAACTTTACCATAAGGAAACATCATATTGGCTCTAGTTATGAAGAAAGGGATATGGAGTCATAAATATCTAGTTGATTGGACCATTCGCAGGCCTTGTAATCTCTTTATTGGATGGCTCTTGAAAAAGGGATATAAGATAAGTGTTGATGAGTCATTTAACTTTGTGGAAGGTAGCCCAGTTGATCCTGCTCATGATACTCCATCTAGCGGTCCATCTAGAGTTATTCCAGATCCTGTTTCGAAATATGCTTTTGACGATTGATGAGAAACTCAATAACTAAACTGATAGAATGCAGACATTGGAATTGAGGATACAGAATGTTAATAATCTTTTAATGCAAAGAACAAATACAGCTGATTGGGTAATAGAAACGCGGTTGAAAAAAAAAGATAGAGATGAGTTTTTTCAACATGAATCTCAAAGAAAAAGAAAGTCAGTTGTCATTGATTTTGGCTGAGTCAAGTATAGCAGGTGAAGATTCACATTTTTGTGAGTTGGGATGAACGAATCATTAACTAGATTAGGGATACTGTAATTTGTTTGCTAAACAATTTGTGGTATATTGGTTTTTTTATTTGCTCAGCATGTGGTTTAACTTTCATGTGTTTACTCATACTTTTGGTTGAGGGTTAAGGTATTCAATAGGATATTATGTTATGATGGTGCTTGGGGTTAGGTTATGGTTTACGCTGCTTCAAAGAACATGACACACAATAAGTGAGTCACACAATACCATATCAAAAAGTTACTTGATTCCATATCAACTAGTCATGTAATTCCAGAACAAATAGTCATGTGATTCCATAATAACTAGTAATGTTATTCCATATTTACTACTCATGCGATTCAATATCAACTAGTCACGCAATTCTAAATCAAATAGTCACGCGATTCCATCTTAACGGTTTACGCGATTCCATCTTAACGGTTTACGCGATTCCATATTTACTATTCACGTAATTCAATATCAACTAGTCATGCAATTCCAAATCGATTAGTCACGCGATTCTATATTTACTAGTCACGTAATTCCGTATTTACTAGTCGCGTGATTCCATATCAAATACTCATGCTATTCAATATTAACTAGTCACGCAATTTCATACACACCATTCACGCAATTCATATATCAAGGTATGACTATACACCATTCACGTAATGCCCTCGCGATATCGACTAGAGCGGGCATTGCATTACATGCCTATATCACGCAATGTAATTAAACATGTCATATAGGCTACAAAGTCAAGAGGTTAGTATATGCAAACTCATGAACTTTGGCATGTAAATTGCTAAAAATACTAACAAAATTTAAGATATGAATAAGAAAAAAACAATGTTGTTATTGGACCCATATGCTTATTACATCAATGAATACCAAACTACTCTGATTGCCTTTCCCTTCATTGAATGATGCAAAAAAGAAAAATTTGTAAACAATACAACAAAGAATAATTTGGATATGATACACAACAATGTTATTTTACATATTAGGAAAAAGAATTAACAAATTAAAAAAATTAACAAGTCACACTATTTGCAAAAATCTCAAGGGTAAAACTATTTTGAAGGCCGTCTATGGCATTTGCCTTCAGGGTATGATCCTCTGAACCGATCAACTACTGCAACAAAGCGATAACCTAATCCTCACAACTGAGCGAATCTTGCTATGTTAGGGTTTTTACATTTAACTTAAACCTTATTAGCATCAAAGATCACTTTTGAAGACTTGAGCTGAGAAAGTACTCAGCCTGGTGGCATATAATGGGAAATAATATTGTTAGTGGACTCATCTACTTATCACTCAAGTTGGACTTCATTGCATCTGTCCGATTGTATGACAAGTCGACTAACGTCATACTCCATTTTAGTAAGTTGATGTGCACTACCACCCAGTGGCCATCGAAAAAGCACGGTACGAGAATTAAGTCAACCTCGTGCCATGGCAAAACCCCACGGAACACTCTAACCCCTCGCATATTTAAGCACATGTTCTGGCAATATAGCTTTTGTTGCCTTGAATGTCTTATAGGTTAAGAGAGGCTTCATTTCTTTGCTCAGACCCAGCAAAATAAGCTACCAATTACATTATGCACAATAGTTAGATGCCATTAACTAATACACACCTCATACATTTGAATAATTACAACTCATTAAAATATACTTACATAGAAGTAGCTATCAGCAATGCATATTCTCTACTTGTAGAGTTGTGGATGGTGCTCGCACGTCTGCTTACACATGATGCTGATGCAGGCGTCAATATGTTGGTTGTCTAACAACTCATTTGGCATCTCCAATCATAAAAAAAAATTAGGGCTCTCTTGCTTTTCAATGCCAAGAATGTTACCCCTGTAAATATATAATACCTATGTCAAAAGGTTTATGGAATCAATACGTTAAAACCGTTAAGCCTAATATCGTGTAGTATTATCATTTCACCTGGCTTGCTTTTTTTTCATGGACTCATATCTTTCTTTAAATCATTTTTCCCTCTGCATTGGACTAATAGTGGGTTAACGTATGGGCTTCGAAGGTATTTGTTAGCAAAGATCACACATGCATCTTCGACCTGAGGTGGAGGTGAAGCCTCAGAAAAAGGTGTGATGTCACCATGCTGGGGGACCTCTGGTGGAGTTAGGACATGAGTAGGACATGAGGCAATTGTAATTAGACTACTTGTAGGATAAGGTGCCTATTCAACCTAAGGTGGAGGTGGAGCCTTAGGAGAAGGTGTGCGCTGACAATGCTAGAGGGCTTCCGGTGGAGATAGGATAAGGGCAGGATGTGTGAAAGTTGCAGTTAGACTACTTGCAGGATGACCTTCGATTGGGGTAGCGAGAGGTTTGCTTGGAGTTGATGCAATTGATTGATTTATGCCACCTGCCTCGTCAAGATCAGCCCCAATACCACTCTTTGTTGAGCATATCATCCTTTTCACCCATCAATTAACTTTAAATAGTGGAAAAAATCAAACGCATTAGAACAATGTATACATCATTCATGTTATAACTCATGCAATGAAAAAAAAGATAAAATCTCATACCTTATAACGGTCGATTAGTCAATCAAAAATCTGATCTTTCAGCCCTTGTAGTGACTACTGATATCTAGATACAATGACTGTATCTACAGCTACATCGCTTGCTGGATCTCTAACTGCATTGCCCACGGGATCTCCAATTGCATTGCATGCATATGCATTTACAGGTCTCGCTCAACCTCTGTCCTCAATGACTACATCAGCATTTACATGTCCATCTGTTTCTCTATCTGCATTAACTGTAAGTCCTTCTTCCATTGTGTCTGCATCTGTTGCATTTCTCGCATAAAGCTCGAAGTCATTTGAGGACTCAGTGGCAGGTTACACTCTTGAGCATGAAGTGCAGCAGCAGAAGTAGAAGGAAGAGCAACATGAGGAGTCATGACAATTGTAGTAGAAAGAGAAGCATGAGGAGCAGTAGGAAGAGTAGTGGGAGAAGCAGCATGAAGGGCCTCATCAGTAGTGAACTAGGAATGGAACTCCTCATCTGTGGTGCGTCTTCACTGAATGCCTCGTCTTACCATACTTTTCTATTTATGGTTCATTATTTTCCCCTTTTGTTAGGGACTGAAATCTAATCGACCCTCCAACTTTCATAATGGAACGTATTGCTGCCCCTTGGAGATATTGACTTCAATGTTGACCTAATATGCAGTTAACATCTCTTTCGTAGTTGGCTCCAAGGTGTCGAGTACGCATAACTGCACCAAAACATACATTGTCATTAGGTTTAACCCTCGCTACCCTATGACAAAAAAATAAAATTAAATAATATGAAAAATATGGTTTCTTTATTCTTCTTGCCTTCTTTCTCCAAACGTGTAATATTAACATGGAAGCCTATAGGCCTCTCATCACACTACCATTCCAGTATTCTTCACTAAACCTGTCCACATTGGCGCTGTTTCCCAAACAAGTTTTGGATATCAGGAATTGCTTCCAATGCTCAAAATTGCACATCAATTGTGAAACATGTTTTAGTCACCACATAAAATCCTATGCAAAAAGAATAATGATAAACCTTAGGGTATGGCACACTACTTGAAATGCCCATATAAATCAATTGAGGTGGTAGTGTTTTTTCTCTACTACTCCCTGTGACACCCCGTACCCTTGTATAAGAGCCAATACGATCTTATAGATGAGACGGATGGTTGATGGACGTAAATTGAAATGCGAAAGAGCAGTGATAGGAGAAAGAAATATTTTAGAATAAAATATTTTGTACGCAAGAAAATGATAATTAAATAATAATATTTTATCAAGGATGAATTATCAAGTTCAAAAGGGTTATTTGCAGGTGAACCGGGACAAAGTGAGACACTTTGAGACCCGAGGAGTTAAGTGAAAATTTTTAGAATAAAATAATTTTAAAATATTAATATTTTATCTGTGGTTGAAATTAGTCATGAAGAAGAAGTATATGACTAATCTAAGTGCGGAGAAGAAGTAAGAATAATGATAAACCTTAGGGTATGGCACACTACTTGAAATGCCCATATAAATCAATTGAGGTGGTAGCGTTTTTTCTCTACTACTCCCTGTAACACCCTGTACCCTCGTATAAGAGCCAATACGATCTTATCGATGAGATGGATGCTTGATGGACATAAATTGAAGTGTGAAAGAGCAGTGATAGGGGAAAGAAATATTTTGAAATAAAATATTTCGTACGCGAGAAAATGACAATTAAATAATAATATTTTATCAAGGATGAATTATCAAGTTCAAAAGGGTGATTTGCAAGTGAACCGGGACAAAGTGAGACACTTTGGGACCCGAGGAGTTAAGTGAAAAAGTTTAGAATAAAATAATATTTTATAAATGAAATAATTTTAAAATATTAATATTTTATATGTGGTTGAAATTAGTCATGAAGAAAAAGTATATGACTAATCTAAGTGGGGAGAAGAAGTAAGAATGAATTTTGAAGAAAAAGGACATAAGCAGGGCCCACGTGCCTTTATTAAATAAAAGATGAGCGGGTAAATAATATTTAAATATTGTGGTGACATTTTGGTACAATGCAGATTTGACATTTTATTTGCATACGTGTAAGGGAAGAAAGATAGAAGGAAATTGAAATTTAAAAGAAATGATTGAAGGACCAAAGAGCAAGAACGAAAAGTTGGTGGGACAAATGGTAAATAATGAAAAGTTAGCGACTTGTGTGCAATTATAATATTTGAGGCTAAGAGGACATTAATTAACCAAAGGAAGTTAGATTATGTTAGGTAATAAGGTGTGCATGTAAAATACACTATTACATGCAAATGATGGCATGCAAAAAGGAAGAAGTTAGTGATGAACATGTAGGGCCCCCATGATGTGAAGTAAAAAGGAATGATAGGTTTTAACTTGTTTGCATGTAAAGGGATTGGTGCATTAACTGGTCAAATGAAGAAAGGGAGACATAGATACATGTGTCTTGAGTGGTTTGAAGAATGACTTAATAAAATATTAAATAAAGTTTGTGCATGAAAGGTGATTGGAGGAATAAGATGGTGAATGAAATAAATAATAAAATGAGATTAAAGGGAGAGTATAGTTAGGATAGATATTGGACCGATGAACAAGGGAGGAAAATGGTGCATGAAACACCTTTGGATGGCAAGGTGGCCAAATAAAATAAAAGGATTAGGGATGCATGAATTTTGATTGGTTTTTGAGGGTGGCCAAATAAAAACAAAGGAAAAATTTGTGCATGAAATGTGATTGGCCCAATGGGTGGCTATATAAAGGTTAAGTTTCAAGAGTGAAAGAGAAGGGTTAAGAGGATTGTGGGGAGATTTGAGGGGCTGGTTATTAGAGAAGAAAAGAGAGGGAAAGAAGTTTGAAAGGAATTCACTCGAGAGGAAGAAATAAAGAGAAGAAAAAGGGGGAAAGGAAGAAAAGGCTCGATTTGCACTAGATCAAGAGAAACCATGAGCTTTCCTCCTTTATTTTGTAGCCTTGTGCTATCCTAGCAACCAAGGAGTCTCCAACACTCAAGAGAGAAGCCAAGGAGTGTAGATGGAGGTGTAGAGCATGGTTTTGTGATTCAAGCAAAGAAAGGTAAGGATTTTGATTTTTAGTTTGATTAATCCTTGCAAATGGGTTGATGACTAAGGGAGATGTCTTGTGGCAGCAAAGATTGGCTTGATTGGAGGAAGTTTGGTGACATGCGAGCCATTCAAAACCGTGGGTGCATGGTGGATGCCAAGTGAAAGGAAAGTGGTAAGCTTAACAATTTGTTTTGAGGCCTACGGTTAGTTGAATATTGTGACGAAATGATTGTGTAAAATGTGGGCAGCTTGGTGGGTGGAAGTTTGGAAAAACATTGAGGTTGCATGCAAGGTCTAAATGATCACAAAGGTAAGGCATGAAATATGAAATGCTGGTAAGATGTCTTGAGTATGATTTGGAAACAATTATGCTCATTGAGAGTTAAAAATGAAATGAATGAAAATGGCGGATATGTTTTATTGTGAAAAGTTTTAAAATGTTGAGAATGTTGATATATAATGAATGGAAATTGATGTCATGATTAGTGGTGGTGTGTTAAAAGTGAAAATGGTTGTTGAAAGAATCTAACATGCATGAGTTAGTTAGAAGTATTGAGTTTGCTTGATAGGTTATTCGGAAGAATAAGGAAAAATAATGTGAATGGTGAATTGAGAAATAAAGCAATGAAAGTAGATAGATAATCATGCATGTGAACTCACAAATAATTGAGTAAATTGGGAATGATTATTGCTACCATATACGTATACATATATATATATATATGGTTAATGTTATGAAAATATAAGATGGATTTTGATAAAAATTGCTTAAAACGGTTGAAATAGGCACTTAATGATATAATCAAGTTGCCAGTACTTGTAACGTAAAGAATTATGCAAGTAAGAGATATGAATTCCATTAGTAAAAGTGTGTCAAAATGTATATGAAAGTGTTAGGATTAAGTGGGAAAGAAAGAGGTTCTAGCATAATGCAAGCTATAAAAATGATGATGAATGTATGACTAAGAAAGGAAAATGAGAATGATCAATACTAAGTACATTAAGCTTGGTTTATTGCTAGAGAGTGTGCAAACGGAAAAAGATTGGCATAGTTATTAACCAAAAGAGGAAGCGTAGCCAGATAAGTGACGAAGTGATATCCCACCATTATGAGGTGAGTATGGGGTGCCTATTTTGGAAATCTTCATGTTATATATATTGATTTACATTAGTAAACACTGATGGTTTTCTTAAGTGCAATTGTGGATAGTATGGGTTGTTAGCCTTGTTAGGTAATTTTAAAATAAATTAACAACGATATATATATTGCTATTGTGGAAAGCATGAGTTGGTAAAAACCATAGGAAGTTTGTGGATGCAAACTATTTTGAAAGTAGATTTGGTTATATCTATAGATAAGCTATATATGTAAAGAGTTTTAGAAATCGGGAAAAAAGCCTTTACGATGTTTGCATCAAAATCCATGCCTTGTATTTTTATGTGATATGCATAGCTAAAAGCATTTGTTAAATGATTTAAAATGCAAATTTTGAGCTTCCAGTTTTATTTCGATCTTTGTACAAGTGATTACCATGCCATTTAATTGAAAAGTAATTTCAAAGGGGTTATCGAACCTTGATTTCAAATGATTAAAAGGAAAAGCCTTGGAAAACCCAATTTGGTTTTTCAAAATGGTTTTGATAAACCAAGAGCGTCGAGAGTAGGCTGGCTGTCACTTCGATTAAGTGTGACCCTTGTGCATAGGTGACCTCTAGCTAGAGAACCTTTGGATCACTGACGGGCTGTTAGACATGGCTGGGGCCATGGTCTGTGATA
>NW_018397271.1:669171-673146 GCF_002168275.2 Theobroma umbraticum | reverse complement strand
GGCCACAAGTTGTTATATGTGGCTAGGCCACAAGTGATATTAGTGGTTGCGATCGCTTGATTTCTCCGATGTTGGCCAACATCGTTGAGGCTGCCATGGCTATGGGGATCTAATGGAGCAGAGCTCCCGGATGTTATTATGTGGAATTGGGTCCACGGGTGATTAGGATATTTACCTACTCGAGAGCCTTGTGGATTTTTGACACATACTTTTTTGCATGGTGGAGAGTTAAGATTTCTTTGTAGCTCCCTTTCTTTGAATAAAAGCTTTCAGTGCTTACTTGATGATCATGAAATTGTTTAAGTGGCCGTACGCTTTGATTTCTTTACATGCCACACATTTCAGGAGCGTGCACACTTTATATTGTTATTCATATTTTATGGCAAACATTGTTTTTGATGTTTGAACTCGCTTTCATTACATTTGTTTTCAGCACCGTTTTGCCAAGAGAAATACTATAATGATGATTTTACAGCTACATTTTTACAAGGCACAAATACTCTACTAGTGATTTGATTTTTCTAACATTACTATACTTATTCCGGTTTTATCATTCAAATATATCTGCCTTATGCTTGTTTTCCATCTATGTCCTGCTTATGGAGCGGATGATCACTGAGTTTGTGAGACTCACCCCCTTATTTCCCTTTTGCAGATAGTGATTAGCCTAGTGTGCAATCATCGGCATTTTCAGTTCACCGCGAATAGGTAAAGGCATCCCAAAGCATTTTTTTTCAAGTCGCTCCGCTACTAGAAGTTGAGTTGTCATAGTGTAACTTGTTATAAAATTAGACAATAATGTCAATACGAATGTACATTTAAAGATTATAAGTTTTGATGTATTAATTTTATGATTATATGGAATAAATATTTAGTTAATTTACAAAGATTATTGTTCAATCCTTATTACCAGAGTATTATGGTTTAAAGAAATTTTCATAGATTGATGGCATGAATATGAAGTAATAACTAACATTTTAAGTAAGGCTTGCTCAAGACTTGGCGGGTTCTCCCGCGAGCCTCAAATGCTGGTAGCAATCGAGGAGTGGTTGTTACATTCCCACCACTAAAGGTTTGAAACCTTTCATTAAGTAATCGACGGTCAGACTCCAAATGTATGTGCCCCATGGGAACACATTTCGGTCGTGGATGTTTTCGACTAATGGCAACAACCATGGAATCACTAATCATCTATAGTCTTGGCTAAATAAAACATTATTTGCAATCAAGACAAGGGCCATCTTGGTTACATCTCCATTCTGCTGAAATTGCCTTCCCTTGAACGTCTTTAAAATTTGTTAGATCTTCACCTCATTCCCTGTTCCCCAATATCACTGGTGAATTCCTTCAGGGACGACCTCGTAGGGATTGATAATAAGGGCTGCTAAGGTACCAAACTTTACTCTTATCATGAGGTAGAACTCCCTTTTTGAGAACCTAACCTTCGTTTTGCTTATGGCAAACCATAACTCACCCTCGATGGCATCGAGTTCATTCATTGTGTTTAGCATTAGGTTGTGCATAAGACTGGCATAGAATAAACTCTTCTTTTATTTAACATCCATCATATGCCCAAAGCATGTTTTTTTCAAGGCTTCCAACTCATTTACTTTGTATAGCATCTCACGTATCACATGTAGATGATACCATTTACAGTGGATGTTAATGTCAGTGTTGAACCCCTATTAGTGCCTTGGCACACAACGCAAAGATTCCACATTATCCTACTTTGTTCCTTTGTTGACCATCTGTAACATAAAATGGATAACATTCCCATTTTGGTTAATACGATCATTATAGATTAAAAAAACAAGAGGAATTTATGAGAAATAGCCCTCATCAGAAGCTTACTCCAACATAACCCTTACAACAATTTTAACTGTTTTTAGACAACCTTGAAATAGAATAATTAATACACATGTTGAGCATAGATTATTAAGTAAATCAACATATACATATTAAAACATTACAGTTGACTCGAAATAATATAGAATAAGGGCAATGTTGATCATGCAATGCCATACAAATATATTTCATGCAGTTATAACACTCGCGTAATTTCATGAAGAAAACAGTCATGCAATGCCTTATCAATAAGTCACGCAATTACTAACATTAAATCATGCAATGATTTATCAACAAGTCACACAATGCTAAGAACAACTAAACCGATCACGCACACACACTAAGTGACACCATGCTTGAACAATATGCACGTAGTGACCTATCAACCACTCATGCAATGACCTGTCAACCACTCACGCAACGACATATCAACTAGTCACATAATGTTAAACCTTAATGCAATCATGCACATAGTAAGTGACGCCATGCCTAAACAATATTCATGCAATGGCCTATCAACCACTCACGCAATGACATATCGACCAGTCACGTAATGTTAACCCAAAGTGATGCCATGCATGAACAATATTCATGCAATGACCTATTAACTGCTCACATAATGACCTATCAATTGCACATGCAATGACCTATCAACTAGTCACACAATGTTAAACCCTAATGCAATCATGCATACCCTAAGTGACTCCATGCCAAATTTAGTAATGCATAAGGTACCAACCACGTAGGCAAGCCCTCAGTCACGCAATACCTAAACCCTAAACCCAATACTTATCAAAGGGTGACAACGTATGCATATCAACCAATCACGCATGCCTCGTCACCTATCAACCCTAAAAACACGAATAATACCACCTTCATGATTATATACAACAATTTCAAATAACAAGAATATCATTATCAACAAGCAATATGCATACGTTTATGCTCTAAAACCATAAATGAAAAACATGAAGAATAACAATAGCCCTAAAAATATTTCTCCACATGGTTCAAAATAAAACAAAAATATATTATACCTTTCTCCATGTCATTTGAACTTCCCCTCACTGCTCAATATGTGAACTACCTTTATGTGAATAATAACCATTCCAAAATGCTTTTACCACTGTGAAAAATACTCGAAAGTTGAATTGGTGAGGAATGCTTTTAACAAAATTCTTTGTATGGAGATGTACTGTCTGTCGATGAAAACTGAAGAGTTACACACCTTGTAAACATACTTGACCCGTTAATAGCTTTCAGGTTGAGGCGCGGAGCCAAACAAATGAGTCAATTTCATTAAAGGTAATTTTATCCTAATTTTAATTCTCTTGGCTAAAAACAGTTAAAATTATGGGGAGGTTTAATTTCAAAAACGCCTTATGCATGGGACCCATTTATAAAAAGAACTCTATTATTATTATATTGAACACCTTTTTTGGCCACACACTTCGATGTTTGACAATTGATGTATTAATGCCAATATCAACCAATTTAGGCTTATTGGCCCGTGATCAGGATCGATTTCCTACAAGATCTTTATGAAGATGAGGGCTTCATGAATCTTAATTGTTTGATGTAGGATAGGTTTATAGATATGTATAGTTCGGTGAAAAAATGGTTTGGTGCAAATGAAAAGTATTTATTTCATTTTTTAAAAATAAATTTTCTATTTTGATAGTTTTTTTACTATACTGACGAAATGTTTGATATAAGATCAACTTATAAATATGTAAAATTATAAGAAAGAATTATATTATTTTTGAAACATAAGCATATATTTCATTTTTTTGGTAGATTTTCACATTAGCAACAAAGTGTTTCTCATAGCATGGAATAGGACATCGTCAACTAACTGATAAATGTAGATAATGATGTCCTATACTCTTTTAATCTCTATAGAGAGTTCTTTTGTGTTGCATTTAAATGTGGTGCATCCACATAACATGCAACTTTATTAATTATTTGTAAACAATTAACAAATATTCAATTAATTAATGTTGGATATTATTTTGATATTTTTTAATTGAATAATTAAAAATGTTTGAGATAGGATATAAATTTAAATTTGAATTTAATTTGTTTGAATTTAAATAAGAATTATCTATCCATTATATTTAAATTTAATTT
>NW_018397271.1:668450-669161 GCF_002168275.2 Theobroma umbraticum | reverse complement strand
AAATAAGGATTAATTACATTTAAATTTAATTTTTTTAGATTTAAAAGTAATATCCTACATCTATATCTCTAACACGACAATAAATAGTGAATAGATGTACTAATTTTTCACACAACTAAGAGTAAACGTGAGTTGTTTTGTAAGTTAGAAAAACCAAAAACTCTTTTCTCTCTTTTTCTTTTTATTCTTGAGGCACCATCAAAAGCGGTTTTAAAACGTGTAGTTTCTTGTGGAAGACTCTAGTAGTCGCTCCATAAGAACAAAAGCGAAGCGATTGTTTTGTGGACAAAGGAGGATTCATAAGGTAGGTTTTTTCGATCAAAAAGGAAGAGGAATATTCATATAAAAAGGTTAGCCCACCTCCCAACAATGGTATCAGAGCAGATGTTGGCTTGTTTTCATTATTTTAATTTTTGTACATTTTGAAAGCATGTTCTGGTCATGATTTTATTTAATTTAAATTAGCAGTGTATAATTTATTATGTATAAATCTGTAATAGATATGTTGTATTTTTTGTTAGATTTCTAATAATATATTATATATCATAAAAGAAATAATATTGCAAATTTATTTTGCTGAAACTGATATGGCGAAGGAGTTGGCTTTAATCCGATGCAAACAAATGAATTGGTCTAAGGCCACATGGCGCTTTATGAATGGCAACAAAACAAAAGAAAAATGGGGAAAGAAAATGCAATTAGTAGGATTCG
>NW_018397271.1:664269-668440 GCF_002168275.2 Theobroma umbraticum | reverse complement strand
AACAAAGCCATTGAGATTTTAAAAAATATCTTTTAACCACTACACCAAGAAAACATCCTTAAAATGACAGTGCGGTAGATAATACAGATCAAAAGGATTCGCACATAGCCATAAAAGGCTTGATGTGGTACTACAAGGGCCAATGGATATATTTTTTAAAAAAATTATATTTTTACCTCGCAAGTTTCTATTTTTATAGAATGATCTTAAAATTTTTGGTCATTACAATTTGACATAAAAATTTAAAAAATTATTTATGTTTTTGGCATGTTAATATTTTATTAAATTTACATGCATTATAAATATAGTTAATTAATATGTTAATTACCATTTTTTTTCTTATATGTTATATAATAAAAAATATTTTTCTTTTAAAATATTAATATGGTTTGAGTGAATTTAGCAAATGTTTGTTAAATCAATTATTTTACATATGTTGTAAAATGTTATGTGCCATATGGGTATGTCTTGTATGATTGCAATATTTTACTTATTTGCTAAGTAATATTTATAAAATGCATGATTTATTTATTTGACTTATTTGTTAAGTAAATTTGTATGCAAAAAGACTCTATGGTGATTATATGTCTAAGTAATTTTATCAAAGTAGATTGGGTTTTAAGAAAGACCATTTGTGACTCTTCCAACCTTCTTGGAAATTACTGTAGAAGTAAAGTGCTTTGTCGAGGAGACTATTGTAGTCTTTCCTAGAAGCATTAAGAAATGATGATATACTTAACGCTATTTTTGTGTGCATAGCATTTATATGAACGATTTTGATCATCCAAAATAATAAATATGTATAAGCAAGCACGACATCTTTATTTTGTAAATTGATGTAGTAAGTTCCTTATGATATAATTTATTTTAGATTTGTATTAATTATTTATTGAGGCCATGTAAAGGGATATACTTTCGTGCTTACTTTACACATAATATTATTTTGGATATGGGCACCTATAAATATCAATATTGTTTTTTTAGTAGAACTCATTATATTATGTGGTAAGTGGGAGTCATTTCCATGCTTAAGGATAGTGGGAGTTGTTCTCGTAATCCAAGGTTAAATTCAATTAGACATTTTAATTGATGCTTATATTATTGGTGATGATTACTAACATGCATGAGAAATTTTTGAACTAGTAATATGCGTAAAAATTAAATATGTCTAATTTTAATTGCTTAGAAATTTAGATATGTGCCTAATTAAATCCTATGCAATGATGTAGTGATTTGGCTTCACAATAAATTATTGTTGATTTGACCAAAGGTGCCAAACTTAATGGTAAAAACTATGATATCTGGCATAAGAAGGTTTAGTATCTTCTCAACGACCAAGAGTTGCTCAATCATTTGATCAAAGAGGTGAATCCACCCGAAGTTGGAAACACTACATAGAATCGCCATAACCATCAAGCCTATGACCCTTGGTATAAGAGAAACTGTAGTGCTTGCTTTGTATGTTAAGCTGCATGCACGATGATCTCGTTAGGGAGTTTGAAAACTTCCCAATTGCCAAATAGTTGTGGGAATAACTAAAATTCAAGTATGGTGGAACCACAACAACTGGGCTTTATGCCTTGACACATAGCTTCAATTAATATTTGATGGACTCCATGCACACTATGGTTGAGCACATAAGGGCTATGTTAGCCATGATAAGAGAGATGAAAGTAGGTGGCTATGATTTCACAGATGAGCAGTAGGTCTTAGTTGATGGGTTTGGCAATGGATAGCATCCTCAAAATACGTAGCGAAAAGAAAATTAAAACTTTATAACTAAACAACAAAAACATGCCTCCACCCCTGGATCACCTTGGTGATATTTAACACATAAAAGCACAAAATAAATTATTATTCAGAAAGTTACCTTGCCAAGTAATTTCGTAATCACAATGGTACTTCCCGAAGCAATCCCGCAAACACCATAAAGAGCAAAAACCCTAACCAATCAAGTGCTTGGCCTCCAATGGTAGTACACATGATTGCACTTGAACCTTCAACAAAGGAGGAAGTTTTTAACTATATTTTATGCTAGCAAAGAGGACAATAATTGTCGTTTTCTTCTTTTTCACAATCTTAGCCGAACCTCTCTCGAAAATTGTTTTATAAGCAATTTTCGATTTTACACAAAGGGAGTGGTGGCAAATAAAGAAAACATTTTTCTTTTTCTGAGAAAAACTACATTTTCTTCAATTGAGAAAACTCTCATGTAGAAAATAGTTAAAAGGTGACTTATATAGTTAGGTTAAAATAACTTCAATTTAGCAATTAAGCCCTTGATATTATAACACATTTTAATATTGGGTCTATTACTACTTAAACTCTTTTAATTAAGTCTTGGGAAATTAAAATCAAAATTAATTTCTTTTATATTTTGCAATCAAGGCCTTATAATTATAAATATTTATAATTATGTCTAAAACTTAATTAAACTCTATTAATTAAGTTTGTAGAAGTTAATTACCTAGCATGTGATTTAAGTCTAACTTAAATCATCACTTTCCCAATTTAATTCAAATGCAATCATTGTGTGTGACCTATTAGGTTCCCATTTCATTACATTTAGAGATGATTACTCACGATATGGATCTATATTTCTATTGTCTCACCATTATGAAGCTTTAAATTGTTTCAAACGCTTTATGGTAGAGGTTGAGAATCAGAAAGAAAGGAAACCTAAGGCTTTTCAAACTGATAAAGGTCATGAATACCTATCTAATTAGTTCAAAGAATTATGTAAGAAGAAGGGAATATGTCAATAGTTAATGATACCTAGAACTTCGTAATAAAATAGTGTTACAGAGAGAAGGAATCATACCTTATTAAACATGGTTAGGTTGATGATGGCATTAGCCATCCTTTCAATAAGTTTTTTGAGAATTGCCCGTTTGATTGCAACATACATCATCAATTATGTGCCTTCAACATCTATTCCCACAACTCCATATAAGTTATAGAAAGAGAGTAAGCCCAATTTGGAAGGCTTACATTTTAAGGGATCAACAAGGTACATACATCACTTATCTCATAATTACGAAAAACTTAGCCTTAAAGCTAATGAATGTGTATTTATTAGATACTTAGAACATTCTAAAGGCTACATGATGTATAGGGAACACCTTGATCAAGGCTAATTAAGATGGAATCTCGTGATGTTGACTTTACTAGGAATGACATGATTAGAGCATCAACCGTACGGAATAATAGAAATTGAAATAAAATAAAAACTATGCCTCTTACCTTAAGATCACCTTGGTTATTTAATGCAAAGTTAAGTACCACATAAAATCAAAAAAAAAAATTTACCTTTCCAAATGATATCGTAATCAAATGGATTCTTTTGGTTGGCAAAATGTGAACACCTTTTATGTGAAAGAATCCCAACCACTCAATCACTTGGCCTCCACTGATGCACAAACGATTGTAATGGATCCTTCTTAAGGAGAGAGCTTTATGCCACGGGCTTGTGCTAGCAAACAGACAATGATTTGTCCTCTTTTCTTCTTTGATTTCTAGTCAACAAACAAAGGAGAAGTTTTCAAAAAATAAAATAAATAAATAAACTTCTCAAAAAGGGCAACACTCAAGACAAAAACCTTTTTTGTTGTTTCCTTCCCCTAAAAAAAGGGTCACTATAATGTGATATTTAAATATAGGTTTAACTTATTAAAATTTGTAAAATAAGTCCTTAATATTACAACAATTATAATATTTAATCAATACCTAATTAAACTCTTTTAATTATGTCATTAGCAGTTAAAACTTAGAGTTTGATTGAAGTATAACTTAAATCATTACACTTTCAATTTAATCCAAATTGCAACTTTTGTGTATGACCAATTAGATTCCTAACATGTTGACAATGGAATTAAATTATAATATTATTAATTAATTAATTTAAATGAATCATTTTTAATTTTAAATTAACTAATTCAATTCTATAAACCATGATTGGCATCTAGTAATATATCATGGCCAACCAATATCAAGGAGTGATGGAGCTAAACCAGGATAAACTACAATGTTTTAGAACCCCGGAGGTTAAAATGAAAAATTTTGAAATTTAATAATATTTTATTAGTAAAATATTATTAAAATAATATTGAGATATTATTATTGTGAGACGTGGACAAACTCCCATAATATAAGTGTTGAACTTAAGTGGGGG
>NW_018397271.1:651293-664169 GCF_002168275.2 Theobroma umbraticum | reverse complement strand
AGGTGCTGCCCATATATGTGTACAATTAAATATAAATATGGAAGTAGACATAACAAAGAAGTAGATTATTGTGAGAGATTCTTGAAAATAAAGAGAACTAAGAATATGGTATATAGAGCAGCGAATACGAGCTGAATTGTGGTGACGTTCACTAAGTATATTGAATTTAATTTGCTACTAGGAAGTGTATAAGTGAGGAAGGTTTGCCGTGGTGGTGTACCAGAAGAGGAACGGGTGATCGAAAAATAGAATTAGCTAGAGACGCACTCAAATCGATAGCGACATAGAGTCTTACAATTGTGAGGTGAATAGGGGTTTTCTCTTTCAAAAGTTCCATAAACTATATAATGATATGCATATAATAAACATTGCTGGTTTTCTTTAAATGCAATTGTCGAAAGCATGGGTTGGTAGAATGCTAGGCACTTGTGAATGCTACATTTTTAGAAATGTTTTGGTAGATATATAAGCAATATATGTAAAGGGTTTTAGAAATCGAGAAACATGCTTTTTATCACGATTTATGTCAAAACATGCCTTGTTTTTTTGTGATGTGCATTCATGAATAAGCTTTATGATCACCATGCTTTGATTTAATATTTAAACTCACGAAAAGGTTTTACAACATGAAGTCTTACAAATGGATTTATTCCATCACCACGATTGGTTCTTTGGAAATGGATTTAAAATAAGCTTTTGAGAACCCAACTTGCTTATAAATGGTTTTGTCAAACCAAGAGATTCAAGAGTAGGCTGAATGTCACATCAGGATAGTATGACCCTTGTGCACAAGTGAGCTCTAGCCAGAGAACCTTTGGGTCATCGACGGGTTGTTAGACATGGCTAGGCCACGGATTGATATATGTGGCTAGGCCACAAGTTGATATACGAGGTTGTGACCACATGATTTCTCTGATGTCAGTCAATATCGTCGAGACTGCCATGGCTATGGAAATCTAATGGAGAGGGGCCTCCCAAATATTATTACGTGAAAGCCGATCAATGAGTTGATTACTATGATTACCTACTCGAGAGTGATATCTCTTTAGGTTTTCAAACATGACTTCTGTCGCATGGTGAGAAATATAATTTTTTCCATAACTCCTTTATTTATACTATGATTTTATGTTTAATGCCTCGAGGATGAGATGGTTTATAAGCTCATGTATAAGCTTTGATAATGCTTGATTTCATGGGAATGTGTTTGCTTATGGTAGTCTGATTTTAAGTAAAGGACATTGAATGATTTCAACGGTAGAAATCTTTCACTTGCACTGGTTTTAATACATTACTTGAAATGATTATTTTGCATCACAATTCTTGGGTTTATATGTAAGGCAGAAATGCTCCATTTAAGTTTAAATTGTTTATATGTATTCTTATGTTTTTAATATTCAAAATTTCTGTCCTTGGCTTGTTTCCCATCAACTCCTTACTCACTAAGCCGATGATTACTAAGTTTACGAGACTCATGCCTTTATCTTCCCCCCCTTTTTTTTGTAGATAAGTGATCAGCTCAAGTGCATTACCTCAACACACTTTGACTCATTGCAACATAGGAAATGGGATCTCTTAGACTTCCACTCTGAGTCGCTCCACTACATACGTAATGACCGCTCCTCAATCGTATCGACTTTCAAGTCTTGCGGGAGAACCTACCAAGTCCTAAACAAACCTTAATTGAAACTTTTGTTAATACATTCTATTTGTTCCAACAATCTATGTAATTGCTTTGTACCATACAACTCTTTGTGATATGATTTGAACCAAAGTCATTATAAATTGACTTAACTTTTATTCCACATAATTATAAAAATACATTATAATTTATAATCTCTAAATGTACATTTGCATTAACATTGTTTACGAACAATATACATTATGATTGACTCAACCTCGAGTAGTGGAGTGATTCGGAATAAGGTGCTATGAGATGCCTTTACCTATCCATGGTGGACAATATGTGCTGATGAATGCACGCTATGCTGATCACTATATGCAAAAGGAAAAATAAGGGGGTGAGTCTCATAGACTCAGTGATCATCGACTCCGTGAGCAGGGCGTAGATGGGAAACAAGCTTAAAGCAAATAATTTGAAAGATAAAATTAGAGTATAAAATGGTAACCTCATAAAACCAAATAACAATCAAGGTGTTTATGCCTTGTAAAAATAATGCCGTAAAAACATAGTACAATACTTTTCTTGACAAAACAATGTCGAAAACAAAATGTAGTAAAATAAATTTCAATCATCGAAATCATCTATTTTGTTCAAAAATACAATAGCCATATAAAAGCACGCACGTTCCCGAAAGGTGCGACATGTAAAAATAATTGTGTACATCTACATATATCAACTCATGATCAATATATAAAGAACTGAAAGCTTTTAATTAAATAGGGGAGTTGAGAAAAAACATTAACTCTCCACCATGCAAAAAAGTGCGAGTCTAATAACTCTCAAGGCTCTCTTGTAAGTAATCACAGATATCAATCGGTGGACCCTCTTCCACGTAATAACAATCTGGGAGGCCCCTTCTTCACCAGATTCCCACAACCATTGCAGTCTCGATGATGTTGGCCGACATCACAGAAATCATGTGCTCACAACCACGTATATCCACTCATGGCCTTGCCACGTATAACAGCTCGTACCCTTGCCACGTACAATCACAGACCGTGGCCTAGCCATGTCTAACAGTCCGTCGGTGACCTAATGGTTCTCTAGCTAGAGCTCACTTGTGCATAAGGGTCACACTATCCCGACGTGACATTCAACCTACTCTCGATGCTCTCGGTTTGTCAAAATCATTTTCAAACCAAATCAAGGTTTTCAAGAGTTTTCTTTAAATCCTTTGAAAGGATGGTTCAACACCCTTTCAATATTATTTTTCACATTAAAATGCATGGTGTAAACGTTTGCATAAAATTTGGACTAAAGCCAGCTTTCAAGAATTTGCATTTAAAACCATTTATCAAGTGTATTTAACAATGCATGTCACAAAAAGATACGACGGACAGATTTGATGCTAAACATTACAAAAGGGTTTGTTTCTCGATTTCTAAAACACTTTACATATATGTATAGATGTATAGTCTACATAAACAATTTCCAAATCACTTTGCATCCACAATTGTCTATGGTTTCTACCAGCTCATGCTTTCCATAAAAATAGTGTATAAATCATTGCAAACAATGTAATCAAATCACTTATCATATTCTAAAAACTCATGCTTTCCACAAAGGCATTGAATAATACCATATATATACTTTGATAGAGTACGAATCTTTTGAAATGGACACCCCTTACTCACCTTACAATGGTGGGATATTACTTTGCCACTTATCCAGTTACATTTCAAATTAAATTAGCTTGCCAGTCACCCGTTTCCTCCTTTAGTTAATCACCATGGTAATCCTTTTTCATTTGCACGCTCTCTAGCAATAAACCAACCTTAATATACTTAGTATGTACCATTCCAATTCAGCTCACATTTGCTACCCTATGTACTAAATTCTTAGTTCGTTTCATTTTCAAGAATTATTCACATTTCAAATAATTATTTTTCACTATACCCAACCAGGCACATTATTTCCAACTTCATGCATATAAACAATTTTATATGGGAACATCTTAACCAAGAATCCTTAATAAATATCCACATTTTTCATCTTTATTGTTATAATTACACTAACGTGCAACCACTAATTTTCAACTGGCCGAACCTAATGTACCATAATATACCCACATTGCATGCTTACCTTCCAAATCACTTTGAACTTTACATGCAATTTAATACCTCCTCATAACATTGTTCACCATTGTTGCCATAAACACAAATCATCAACAAATGTTCTTTTTTTCCATTCATGAAACTCAAGGTCAAGAACACTTACGCATCATTTCTTTGTCTCAAATCACCATATACCCGTGCACAATCAACATGCATGCAACCAGTCCTTTGATTCTTTGAAGATCTTGCTACCATAAAATGTTTTTTATGTTAGCATCCAGTTTTCAAAACATATTCATACTAAAAGCATAGTTCTTACCTTTCCTCACTTGGATCTTCAAAACCAAGCCACACATTTCCTTCAAAATTCCAATCTACACTTTGAATAGTAAGTAAGCATCAAGGCTTAACAAGAAAAAAGTATGGAAACCCACGATTTCTCTTAAATCCTCACAAACCCAAGCCTCTCTCCATTTCCTCTATTTTTTCTATTTTCTTTCTCTTTTCTTCTTTCGAGTGGAGCTTTCAAAGCAATTTTTCCTTTTCCCTTCTCATATGGTCGGTTCTCTCAACTTCCCAAGGCCTATCCCTTTTTCTCTTTTACTTTTGAAACTTGGTATTCATATGGCCACCCATTTAACCAATCAAATTCATGCACACAATTGCCTTTTATTTTCATTTTGCTATTTTGTCAACCAATAAGTTTTCATACACCAATTTCCTTTCTTCCACAAATGGTTAAAAATCCTCCTTTACTTATCCATATTCATTCTTTAATTTATTTCCACTTAATTCCACCTTATTTGTACCCAATGGTCTTTCATGCAACTTTCCCACCTTAATTTCCATATGGCCTCCTCCTTTGCTAATGACATTACATGCAACTATATTCTATCTTCTTTTAGTCTAATTGTCACCAAGTGTTCATCATGCTTAAATCCTCCATGCATTCTTTTAACTTAAAAATCCACATGCATGTTCCTCACTACAAGTACATCCTTACATGCATATCTTTGCATGTAATAGTGTTTGTTACATGCATATTCCATCCTCCCATATAATCTAATTTTCCTTGATTAGTTAATTTCTATTTAACTAAAAATGGTAAAATTACACATAAGTCCTCTAACTTTTTCTTATTTACCATTTGACCTTTCAAACTTTTCATCCTTTTCAATTTATTCCTTCAAACATCTCATAAATTGCAATTTGACCATTCAACTTGTTCATAATTACAACTTCACCCTTTTACTTTTCATTATTTACAATTTCACCCCTCAACTTCTTATTCCTTTCAATTAGGTCCTCCAATCATTCCTTTAATTCCAATTTCCTTTGTTTTTCTTTCTTTATACTTGTATAAATAAAATACCAAACTCATACTTCGCCAAGGTGTCACTATAATATTTAAATTATACTTACCATAATATTTAATAAAGGCATTGAGCCCTACTTATGTCGTTTTTCTTCAAATTCTTTCTTAGCTCTATTTAATGAAGGCAACGAGCCCACACTTATGTTATTTTCTTCAAAATTCTTCTTACTTCTTCTCCCCCACTTAGATTAGCCATACAGTCATTCTTCACGACTAATTTCAATAACAAATAAAATATTAATATTTTAATATTATTTTATTAATAAAATATTATTTTATTTTAAAATTTTTGCTTGTCTCCTTCGGTCTCAAAGTATCCCACTTTGTCTCAATTCACTTCCAAATCATGTTTTTAACTTGCTAATTCATCCACCATAAAATATTTTTATTTTATTATTATTTTCTCATTTATGAAATATTTTATTCTAAAATATTCTTTTCCACTTGTCTCCACTTTTTCGCACTTAAATTAATATCAATTGACCTTTGTCCTATCGATAAGGTTGTATTGACTTCTAAATGAGGGTACAAGGTATTACAGCTATCTAGTGACTTTCACTAGGATTAGCTTGGTATCTAATCATGACACTTAGGGCATAAGATATATCTGGTCTAGTACAAAGCATCGCATACATGATAGATCCTATTGTTAAAGCATATGGGATCTTATCCATGTAATTTCTCTCTTCTTGATTTTTTGGACACATGTCCTTGGAGAGATAGATGCCTTGCGACATAGGCAAATGTCCCTTCTTGGACTCCATCATGCTAAACCTCTTTAGCACCTTGTCTATGTATGTGGTTGGGAAAAACCTAGCAACCTTTTAGATCTATCTTTATGGATCTTTATTCTTAAAATGTAAGTTGCTTCTCCCAAATCTCTCAGGAAGAATTGTTTGGATAGCCATATCTTCGTAGATTGCAGCAATGGTATATCATTTCGTAGAAGCAATATGTCATCAACATATAACACTAGAAAAATTATGGCACTCCCATTAACCTTTTTATAGACGCATGGTTCATCTTCATTTTTGATGAAGTCAAACACTTTTATAGCTTCATCAAAATGGATGTTCCAACTTCGAGAAGCTTGCTTAAGTCTGTAAATGGACTTTTAAAGATTGCACACCTTATTATCATTAGCATTGGATATAAAACCTTTAGGTTGTGTCATTTACACTTCCTCTCGCAAGTTTCCACTAAAAAATGTAGTTTTTACATCCATTTGCTATATTTCATAATCATGGTATGCAACAATTACAAGCAAAATCCTAATGGATTTAAGCATAGCAACTGATGAAAAGGTTTATTCAAAGTCAATACCTTGTCTTTGTTTGTAACCTTTTACTACTATTCTAGCTTTAAAGGTTTACACCTTGCCATCTACATCGATCTTTCTCTTAAAGACCCATTTACACCCAATGGGTTTTATCCCTTTAGGTGGATCCACCAAAGTCTATACTTGGTTAGTATCCATGGCATCCATTGCAGATTTCATGGCTTCTAGCCATTTCTCAGAATCGATGTCCAACATCGTGTTGGTATATGCCCTTGAGCCAATTAGATTGGTCAAGGATATAAATTGTCATTTAATGCATATTTAATCGTATAATTTTATGTGATAGAGGGTTTTCTTTATGTCAGTGCAATAATAAGGAGTTATTAAGTACTAATTGGATGAAGCCCATGGAACATAAAGGTCTTGCGAGAGAATTATAAAGTTGTTATAATTATAAGATCACTATGCATCAAAGCCATGTTCCTAAAATTGTTCTTGGTCATTATATTGTCAAGACAGGGCATTGACAATGCTTAAAGACTAGTACATGTTAAGCCTACTTACTTGGGAAGCAAGCAATCGATCTCATAGATTGAAGTATATGGGATACTTGAGGATAACATGCAAGTGCTTGTTAAAGAACAAGTTCACTTAACATGACCCACTATGAGAACTCCATTTGGTATTCACTCAAGTGTCTATGGAAAATATTCTCATGTGATAGTTGTGTAATTAGTCCTTAGACTTAAGACACTAGGTCATCTTGTATGTGGAATGATATACTTTGATTTCACCCCTATGGGTTTGGTAGCAACCAAATGCCTAAACAGAGTGTTTTTGGGTATGTCATGAAGCATGTGAAAGTGAATGAGTGGTCAAGAGAAGATTCATCGCCCCAAGTGATATGAGGGGATATATCTCACTTATTCTCAATTCTTGATTAACTTGTATAAAGTCTTTTGCCAAAACATGATAAATTTGAGTAAAATTAGTTTCCTAAATTCATATGGTTAGTCATGAATTATGAGAACTAATATGGAATATCATAAGTAGACACCGAGTCATGTTTAATGACATATCCGGGATATTTGACGAAAAGACCATATTGCACTGAGAGGCTTAGCGCTGAAGGGCTTTGTCAAAATTTTTAATTAACTCTCTAACATTTAGGTGGTCATGATGTGTTGCTAGATGTCGCTGATGATCTATAAACATAAATTAATTATCAAATTGATATTTGATTATGATTTATATTTATTGCCAACATGTTAGAAGCTTAATGGGTCACACACATTAAGACATGATTGGGATTAAATAAGGATAATTAATTACGTTGGTCTTAATTGAAAGAAACCAAATAAAGTGTGAAATTAATTAAGTTCTCAGAAACTTAATTAAATTAAAATACAACTATTGTATTTAGGGTTACAAATTAGTTTGGCTATATAAATATGTTATATTAGCAAACTCAAAACTTGCAGCCTCCCACCACTTTCCAACCATTTCATAAAATAAGAAAAGAAAAATAGTTTTCTTTATCTGACAAAAATAAGATTCAGTAAGAATTTTGGTCCTTTTGCTTTAGAAACAAAACTTCCTATCACAAATAAAATCCTACATTGGAGAAGGTCTTATTCAATCACTATGTGGATTACTATTAGACGCCAAACACTTGTGTGGTTGAAGATTTGACAAATCCTAAAGGTGAAGAAGCAAAGATTTTTGGATTTAATTGGCTGTTGATTACGATATACTAGAGCAAGGTATGTAACTCTTAAACCTATGAGTGTTTATACTTTATTTGAAAGTTACATGAAACACATAAATATTGATTGATCTTGTAGGATTTGACTATTTCTCTGATTAAATATTTTTTTATGTTTTCGCTGCATTATATTTTAATTTATTGATTATTTTTCATGTCTGAGCATGAGGTCGAATCCCAACACATCGCCTCTTCATAGGTTGTAGGCTCATCATTTATGGGCAATGCATCCCTTTCCAAGAAAAATCCATATCTCTTTGGAACTTGACATATTCTACTAGACTTTTTGAGTGGTTGTGCCATTTGAGATTGTGGTTGTACATCAGATGTCATAATCTCAGGCTTAAGTTGCAATGGAACATCAATTTATGGGTCTCGAACTTCTTCGAGTACAACTTTACTCCCACTAGCCTTTCATTTAAGAACTCTTTCTCAAGGAAAGTGACATGCCTTGAGACAAACACCTTTTGCTTAGTGGGATTATAGAAATAATATTCATGTGTTTCATTAGGATATCACTTAAATTTTCATTTGTCTGATCTCACTTCTAGCTTATCAGACATTGTATGCTTCACATAAACAGTAAATCCCCAAATCCTAGTAGAAGACAAATTGGGCCTTTTCCCACTCCATATCTTATTTGGTGTCTTATCAACTGATTTGGTAGGAACTTAGTTCAATATGCAAGCAGCAATTTCTAGCGCATATCTTCAGAAAGATATAAGAAGATATACACAACTTATCATGGATCGAATCATGTCCAATAATGTTCAATTCCTTCTCTTAGACACCCTATTGTGTTATGGAGTCATTGGAGGAGTGAATTGTGAGAAATTCCCATTTTCTTTCAAATAGTTCTGAAACTCTTGGTTAAGATATTATCCTTTTCAATCAGATCTAAGAGGAGAATACTCTTCCTAATTTGTTTCTCAACCTCCGCTCTGTATTCTTTAAACTTGTCAAAGGATTCAGATTTATATTACATCAAATATACATAACCGTAGCGAAAATGGTCATTTGTGAAAGTGATGAAGTAAGAGTATCCTCCTCTAGCACTAGTATTCATAGGACCACATACATCCGAATGTACAAGTCCTAGTAACACCTCAGCTCGTTCACCCTTCTTGGTGAAAGGCGACTTGGTCATCTTACCAAAGAGACAACACTTGCATGTTCCATAAGATTCACAATTAAATGGATCGATATAACCTTGTTTATGTAACTTGGTTAAGCGAGTCTTATTGATGTGTCCAAGCCTGCAATGCTAGATGTAGGATAGTTTTAGATCATATTTCTTTGCTTTCTTGACCTCTATATTGAGTATGGGTCTTTTAAGATCAAGTACATAGAGATCGTTCGAATGTGTCCCTATTTCATAATGCATCTTTCCCTTTGAGAAAAAACAACAATTACCCTTAATACAAAATTCAATATCATCATATAATGCCAAATATGACACAATATGATATTTCAAAATATGGAAGGAACATAGTAGCAGTCTCTTAATTTCAAGATCAATCCAAAAGGTACAGGTATGGTAACTGTCCCCACAGTCGATGCAGCAACTTTTGCTCCATTTCTTACTTTTGGGACCACCTCTCCCTTCGTCAATCATTTACTTGTTTTCAGCACCTTCATGTTATTACATAAGTGTGACAATGGATCAATATCCACCTCTCCCTTCATGTTTTCAGCACCAGTATCTAATATCCATGACGATGGATCAATAATAGACAGATTTACTTCAATCATATACATGGTCAAAGGTGAAACTTCTACAAGTTTCCTATTCTTTGACCTTATCAAAAAGGCTAGGATATCTTTCTTAATAACATTTATTCTTAATAGATATTTGAGAACGTTTCTCAACTTGATATACCAATTGTAACAACCGCACCTCGATCGCTACTGACGTTTGAGTCTTACGGGATAACCTGTCAAGTCCTGAACAAGCCTTTATTGAAACTCTTGTTAATACGTTCTGTTTGGTCCACCAATCTATGTAATCACTTTGAATTGTATAATTCTCATAATATGATTGGAACAAAAGTCGTTGTAAAGCAACTTAACTTTTATTCCTCATAATTGTAAAAATACATCAAGGTTTTTTTAATCTCCAAAAGTACATTTGCATTAACACTATTTACACATAATATACACTATGAATGACTCGACTTCTAGCAGTGGAGTGATTTAGAATAAGGTGTTATGAGATGCTTTTACCTATCCGCGGTGGACAATATATGCTGATGAATGTAAGCTACCTTGATCACTATGTGCAAAAGGAGAAATAAGGTGGTGAGTCTCACAGACTCAGTGATTATCAGCTCCATGAGTAGGGTGTAGATGGGAAAGAAGCTTAGAGTAGAGAATTTGAAAGACAAAATCAGAATATAAAGTCATAACCTTATAAAACCAAATAACAAATCAGGTGTTTGTGCCTTGTAAAAATAATACTGTAAAATCTTAGTGCAATATTTTCCTTGGCAAATAATGCTAAGATCAAAGCATAGTAAAATAAAATTTCACTCATCGAAATCATATAATTCCTTTTAAAAAACCAATAGCTGTATAAAAGCATGCACACTCCCAAAATGTGTGGCATGTAAAAATAGTCGTGTACATCCACATATATCAACCCATGATCAACCTATAAAGCATTGAAAGCTTTCAACTAAATAGCATAGCTACGGAAATACATTATCTCTGCACCATGCAAAAGAGTACGACCCTAAAAACTCTTAAGGTTCTCGAGTAGGTATACATAGATATCAACCTGTGGACCCTCTTCCACGTAATGACAATCCGGGAGGCACCCCTCCACCGGATTCCCACAACCATGGCAATCTTAGCAATGTTGGCTGATGCTAGAAAAATCATGTGGTCACAACCACGCATATCAACTCGTGGCCATGCCACATATAACAACCCGTAACCTTACCAGGTATAATCACAGATCGTGACCTAGCCACATCCAACAGCACTTCAGCGACCCAAAGTTGACTTGTGCACAAGGGTCACACTATCTCGATGTGACATTTGGCCTAATCTTGATGCTCTCGATTTGTCAAATCCATTTTCAAAACCAAATCAAGGTTTCCAAGACTTTTGCTTTAAATCAATCGAAAACAAGGTTCGGTAACATTTCAAATTGCTTTTCACATTAAAATGCATGGAGTAAACATTTGCATAAAGATTAGACTAAAACCGGCTCTCAAAAGCTTGCATTTAAATCATTTAACAAGTGTATTTAACTATGCACATCACACAAAGACCCAAGGCACAGATTTGATGCAAAACATTGCAAAAGAGCTTGCTTCTCAATTTCTATAACACTTTACATATATGTATATATATAGTATACACAAACAACTTTCAAATCCATTTGAATCCATAATTGCCTATCATTTCTACCAGTTCATGCTTTCCACAAAAACAGTATAATTGATTACAAATCTATTTAAAATTCACCTATCGAGGATAACAACTCATGTTATCCATAATTGCATTTAAAGAAAACTGGCAACATTTATTAAACGTATATCAATTTATAGTTTATGGAACTTTTGAAATCGACCCCCATTACACACCTTGCAATGGCAGGATACTACTTCGTCACTAATATTTCCTCAAATGCTTACTTTATGGTTGCGGCAATAATCCTTGCTTTGTCACTTCCTGACATCATTTCAATCCAATACTTTTAATAAGTTTTGTTACCAATATACTATATGCTTTCATCTTTTATTCTTAAGGGATAGCTGTTTACACTTAATCCTTAATGTAAACTTTGAATTACATAAACCCGACAATTGTTTATGAATTTAAATGTCCACTTCAATCTCCTAATAACATTTGTTATGTTCAAACTATTATTTTCATACTATTAATCACATATGTGGCTGCAACTATAAATCTGATTTCACTAAGTAATTTCTAAGCAACTTCAATGTTCTTCCAAAGCTTTAATCATCAAGTTGCCAACATTATTCACAAATTATTTTCTTAGCAATTTTACCAACTGTATGTTGTAAAACACAACACCATGCTTACCTTTTCTCTTTCACTTGGAATCCATCATGCATCCAAGAGTTTGATGGCTTGCATGTCATTAAATTCTCTCCAATCAAGCTTTTCTTTGCTGCCCCAATACATTTCTTATGGTTACTAACCCATTTTCAAAGAACATTCAAGCTAAAACCATAATCCTTACCTTGTTTCTCTTGTATCTTGAAATCAAGCTTTACACCTCCATCAACACTCCACAGTTTCTCTCTTGAATGTTAAAAACTCTTTGAGTGTTAAAATATCAAATCTTTATAAGATAAAGGAAGGAAACCTCATGGTTTCTCTTGAATCCTCACAACCTAAGCCATCCCCACTTTCTTTTTTTTTTTCTTTCTCTTTTCCTCCTCTCGGTTGGAGCTTCTCAAAGACACTTTCTTTTCCTCACTCAATGGCCAGCTCTCTCTAAACTACTAAAGGCCAATTCCCTTTTCTCTTTTTACTCTTGAATCTTGGTATTTATATGGCCTCCCATTTAACCAATAACAATACATGCACACATTCACCTTTTATTTTCATTTGGCCATTTTGCCAACCAATGGGTTTTCATGCACCAATTTCCTTTCTTCCACATTAGTTCAAAATTCTCCTTTGCTTCTCTATATCCATTCTTTAATTTATTTCCATTTAATTCCACCTTATTTGTACCCAATGGTC
>NW_018397271.1:650645-651283 GCF_002168275.2 Theobroma umbraticum | reverse complement strand
CTTTCCCACCTTAATTTCCATTTGGCCTCCTCCTTGACTAATGACATTACATGCAACTATATTTTCTTTTCTTTTAGTCTAATTTCCACCAAGTGTCCATCATGCATAAATCCTTTATACATTCTTTTAACTTAAAAATCCACATGCATGTATTATTTTATTCATTTTCTCTCATGCCTTTTTGTTTGTCACATGGTGGGGGTCCCACATGTTCCCCACTACAAGCACATGCTTGCATGCATATCTCTGCATGTAATAGCCATTTTTATATGCATATTCCATCGTTCCACATAATCTAATTTTTCTTGGCTAGTTAATTTTGAATTAACTTCAAATTTTAAAATTACACATAAGTCCTCGAATTTTTTCTTATTTACTATTTAACCTTTCAAACTTTTCATCCTTTTCAATTTGGTCCTTCAATAATTTCTTTAATTCCAATTTCCTTCTATTTTTCTTCCTTTACACTTGTACAAATAAAAAATCAAATTGACACTTCACCAAGGTGTCCCCATAATATTTAAATATATACTTACCCTCTCTTGCTTTATTTAATAAAGGCACACAGGCCCCACTTGTATCATTTTTCTTCAAAATTCTTTCTTACTTTTTTAAATTAGTCATATAGTCCTCCTTCG
>NW_018397271.1:650230-650635 GCF_002168275.2 Theobroma umbraticum | reverse complement strand
CAATAATAAATAAAATATTAATTTTTTAATATTATTTTATTTCAAAAATTCTTCACTTGTCTGCTAGCCCAAAGTGTCTCACTTTGTTTCGATTCACTTCCAAATCACCATTTTAACTTGCTAATTCATCCTCAATAAAATATTATTATTTCCTCACATGCAGAATATTTTATCCCAAAATTTAACTTCCACTCGTCTCCACTTTTTTGCAGTTAATTTAGCTTTAATTGACCCTCGTCTTATAGATAAGGTCGTATTGGCTTCTATACAAGGGCATAGGGTATTACACAAGTCCAAATATTTTGGCCCCAATTTCATGATGACATGAAGTATGCCACACAAAGTAATGTGTATTCGCATTCTAACAACCTAGACATTTAAGAACGTTTATGAGTAATCATGTAT
>NW_018397271.1:621450-650220 GCF_002168275.2 Theobroma umbraticum | reverse complement strand
TAAGATGAGATAGTAAATCTTAAATTCATTGCTCCCATTATTTTTTTTAAGATGATAACCCTTAATGTCACCTCAAGAGATCTCTACAACGAATCTCTTAGTGGGCTAGGATCCTTATCCATTCTAATCATGACCTTGAGTGTGCTCAACAAACCATGATAGGTGGATTAGGTAGGTAATTGAGCTTACCAATTGCATCTTTATACAACTCCTAGATCAGCTAGGTGACAACACATTGCCTAAACATATCATATATGTTTCGCCTAGCCATTGCCTCTAGTTTCCATAATAATCAAGTTTCTAAGCATCCGAATTTTATAAAACTAGTTGAGTAAGAGCCATCATAGCTCAAACATACTCGTGTAAAAGTGTGACCTTGAGTGTGCTCAACAAGTCTTCGATAAAAGAGTAGCCAAGTTATCTTGCTATATGGTGGAAGGCAACTTAGTCATGCCTGGCATGTGACTCAATAGTTTCCAAGGGATTTTCTTATTTTTGACTTAGTTAAGGTCTCATATTTGCATGCATAGTATTTATTAATTCCATAAATAAATCTATCTCATACATCTACTTTGGATGATTATGGACTTTATCTATACTAATTTTCTTGATCTATCAAAGGAAATTAGCTTGGTCAAACATAGGAAATAACATACATCATATTGTAATCTTCCTCCTTGTATCTTCGTGGCATCTTTAGGTCTTTATCTTCGAATTGTAAAATAACTCCTAAACGAGTCCTAATTCTCCATTTATATGTAACTAATTACAATTTATTATAGAAACCTTGTGGTACATTCGAAGGGAATTAGGTGAGGAAAGAATTTTACAATCCTTGAAAATCAAGAGAAAGGTAGGGTGCGTAGACCCTATTTAATAAATAAATACCATGACACAATTTAACCATACATCCACAATCATATTGGGCCTAGTTCATAATCATCCACATTCATGCATCCACAAGAACATAAAATTAAAACTATGTCTTACTTTAATTGTTAAACATAGGAGGCATCCGAAATTAGTGTATAACTAATTTCGAGTTCATTTTTTTTTAATTCCATGTATGGAAGTAGATTTCCATATATGGAAAGTCTTTACTAATCAGTATTAGTAATATTATCCATTCCTAATCTCATTAGGATTAGAATTAAAATATTTTTTTAATTTGTAATCTTTAAACGTTTTAAGTAACTTTTACTAGTCCTTTTAAATTAAAGATTATGTCTCTTCAATTATCTAATGTCATTAGATAATTTAAATATAATATTTAAGACAACATTATCTTTAATTATATCTAAGTGTCCTATTTGAATTTCACTTCTTAAAAGAAGGAAATTAATTCATCATATTTATCTTGTCCATATTTATCACACTCCCATATTTTTAGGAATTAATATCCTAAATTTAGGGATGTAATTAATAAAATTCTGATATCCTTATTTTAAGGAATCAAATTCCCTAATTTAAATATTTCAAAATTTATCTTTCTGGAACTTTTCCATAAGATATTGTCTACTGAATTAGTGTTTTTAATTGCACCAATTTAGCCTGCAAATATGGACACTAAAATTCCAAGAACCATGACTTTACAAAATTCTGGCAGTACTGTACCAATCATGATTTTGTGGCTTGGTGAGGCACCAAGTCATGGAATTTAATACCTAAATTTTAACCATGGTCAGCTAACATATCAAATCTTTCATATTAAAATTTCATAATTTTCGACTTGATTTAGCTAGTCAAAACCTCAAAAAAACATAGCCTATGTATCCTGTACATAGTTGCAGTTTTTGGGTTGCATAAGTGGCATTATGATGGCATAAATCAAGGGATTAAATCCCTTAATTTTAGTAATCTTTCCAGGCATCTTTTGAACATATTAAAACTTCAAAATTTATCTAAAAGGGTACAACAATTGCGCAATTTTAGGACTCCTGGAAGATGACTTTCTTAGCGAAATCATGATCTGAAACTACTGCTGGCAGCAATGGTTTCAACCATGATTTCACGGCTTTTCCTTTACCATTTTCAGGTGGTTATTAATCATATTGAAACAATTTCAATGTAGATTACTTCCAAATTTTTTCAGAATTTTTGGGGGCTTTTAGGTCCCTGTTAAAAACAGAAAATCTAACCATATGCAAATCTGGGTAGAATCAAATTCTATCACCAAATCGGCATTATATTTCCCATGAATTGGAATCCTTTTCTTGACAAACTCTTTTGTGCATCTCATGCGCATATCATTTGGCCACATTGAGGCACTTAAACAAGATTAGTTCCTGAAACAAATAAGTATTAAAAATCAAAACTCGAATATGTGATAAACTACTTTAAAACATAATCGAAATTTAACACTTGCTTGCTCTCTTCCAAACACTTCATATCCAATGAAAATTGAAACTAAATAATAACAAGATATACCTTTGCATTAAAACAAGCCAAGGGAGGCTCTGATACCACTAATAGGAATGGCATGATTAGAGCATCAACACAACGAAATAATAAAAACAAAAAAAAAATAAAAAACATGCCTCCTACCTTTGGATCACCTTGGTTGTTTAATACAAAGTTAAGCATCACATAAATTAAAAAAAAAATTTACCTTTCCAAATGATATTGTAATCAAATGGATTCCTTTTGGTGACAAAAAATGAACATCTTTTGTGTGAAAGAATCCTAGCCGCTCGTTCACTTGGCCTCCAATGATGCACGCACGATTGCAATAGATCCTTCTCAAGGAGAGAGCTTTATGCCATGGGCTTGTGCTAGCAATTGGACAGCGATTTTTCCTCTTTTCTTCTTAGATTTCTAGTAAAGAATCAAAGGAGAAGTTTTAAAAATAAATAAATAAATAAACTTATCAAGAGTGGCAGCACTCAAAAGAAAAACCCTTTTTTTTTGTTTCCTTCCCCTAAAAAAAAAGTGACTATAATGTGATATTTATATCTAGGTTTAATTTATTAAAATTTACAAAATAAGTCCTTAACATTATAAAAATTATAATATTTAACCAATACCTAATTAAACTCTTTTAATTGGGTCCTTAGTAGTTAAAACCTAGAATTTGATTTAAGTCTAACTTAAATCATCACCTTCTCAATTTAATCCAAATTGCAACCTTTGTGTGTGACCCATTAGGTTCCTAACACGTTGGTAATAGAATTGAATTATAATATAATTAATTAATTAAAATGAATCATATTCAATTTTAAATTAACTAATTCAATTCCATGGACCATGACTAGCACTTAGCAATGCATCATGGCCACCCAATTGTTAGGAGAGTCAAAGGATTCTTTGATAACCTTTCAGTGTACAGTTTTTCAGTGTAATTCATTCCTTCATCACATATCCTAAAGATGATAAGAGCCCGGTGCAGTGCTTACTCTTGTTGATCTCCATATTTGTTCTTGCAGTTAGATCATTAGCTTTATGGATACTTATGAAACTCATTTCATAATCTCCTAAACACCTTGGCCAAGGATTTGATTAAGCTAATGTCTACCAAGAACTAATAAGATATTTTCCCTTGAATCACTTGGGGTGATGATTCTTATCTTGACCACTCATTGCCTTTATATGCTTCATACTATTCTTAAAAACATCCTGTTTTTGTATCCTTGATTAGGCACCCATAAAGATGAAATCAAAGCATAGTACTCCATGTACATAACAACCTAGTGTCTTAAGTCTGGGGAGTAGTTAGAAAGCTGACACATGAGAAGTATTGCATAGGCACTTGATTAAGGTATTAAATGCACTTCTTATGGCAGGTCATGTTCAGTGGACTCGCTCTCCCATGGCAATCACCCACATGCTAGTTCCAAGTATCTTTATACTTCAATCTATGAAAGTGATTAGTTACTTCACAAGTAAGGAACATAACATGTATCAATCTTTGAGCATTATTGATGCCCTGTTTTAATAATACAATGATCAAGAACTTTTAGGAACAATGCTTTAATGCATAAGGATCTCATAATTGTATCCCAATACAATTCCTTTGCAAAGCATATATATTTCCATGGGCTTTATCTACATAAGTACAAAAAGTAATTAAATCACAAACTTATGGATAAAGAACTACCCCAATGTTATTATGAATAACAAAAGGTCATACATGAATATCTCAAAATTGCAATTCCCATATAACCACAGATTGGCTTGTAGAGCTTATAATAACAAACTTTTCAGAAAATGACTTCCCAAGCATAGGTAAGGTTAAAGAAAGCCTTGAACCTTATGAGATGAAGGAGCCTTAAGAAACTGTATCCCAACATAAGGAAATGGATGTATAAACATATCCTATCTAAGAGACTATTAAGGTTAATGGGAGTACACCACTAAAGATCCACCAAGATTCACAATTATAAAGAAGTGAATGTGGGCAATACCTCATAAACGATTTGAGATAGCAGGTATGTCTTTCTTAAGCATTTCTGTGGGTGTTGCTAAACCATCTTCCTTTAAGGAAGTTTTAAACTCGTAATCATTAAACAAGTGGCTTGCTACTATGGAAGATGAAATGAAATGCATGACTGAAAACCAAGTATAAGAGTCAGTTAACCTTCCATTTAGGCGTAAGGCCTTCGACAACAAATGGGTTCTAAGGGTACAGTGCAAAATTGATGGATCAATTGACAAATATAAGGCTCATGTAATGGCAAAGGTTATACCTAAAGCAAGGTGTGGACTATGAAGTGACATTTTCTCTTATGGTGAGATTTACGTCAATTTTTTTTATCCTAGCTATGGCGGCATATCTAGTTTTAGAATTGTTCTAAATGGATGTGAAAAGTGCATTTCTTAATGGAGAAATCAATTAGGAGTCCTTTATATGGAAATCAGAGGCCAGGGGGCCGTTCCTTTGACTCGTACTGATGAGAATTTGACTCCACGAGAAATTGAGCAAAAAGCTGCTGAATTGGCCTATATGAATCAACCAATTGGTTTTCAAGCCAACAAAGAAGAACACAAGGTGTGTCGCTTGAAACATTCTATCTATGGCTTTAAACAATCATCTCGACAATGGTATCTTCATTTCATCAAGCCATCATTTCCATAGACTTTATGATGATTGAAAAGGACCATTGTGTGTATGTACAGAAATTAGAGAATAAGTTTTTATTCTTTCATTATATGTCAATAATATCTTATTAGTCAGGAATGACATGGAGTTAATTGTCACCACTCAAAAGTGGTTGTCTTTCACTTTCGAGATAAAGGACATGGGACAAACTAAATACATCATTGGGGTTATGATCTCGAGAAATCATTCTAAAAAGTTCTTGAGTTTGTCTCAAGAAAATTACATTCAAAAGGTCTTAGAATGATTCTGTATGCAGAACTCCAAGCCTATAGACATTCTAAAGGAGAACAGCTTATATCTTAACATGGAACAATGTCCTAAAACTGAAGAAAAAAAAACGAATGGTGAACGTACCATACGTAAATGTTATTGGAAGTCTTATGTAAGCTATGATGTATACTCAACTAGAGATACACTTTTCCAGTTGGTATGGTAGTAGGTACTAAAGTAATCTTGGGATTGCCCATTGAGCTGTAGTCAAAAAGGTACCAAGGTATTTAAGAAGAACCACTAATTTGGCTTTGTGCTATGAAAGTGGAAGTCTAAAATTGGTCAGATATAGTGATGCTGATCACATTGGTGACAAAAATAATCAAAAGTCTATTTTAGGATATACTTTTATACTTGAAAGCAGAGCTATTTCTTGGAGCAGCAAAAAGTAACTTTGTACTATTCTTTATACTATGGAAGCAAAGGATGTAGCATGCTATGCTGCAAGATGTTAGTTAAAATTTTACTACGCAAGTATACGTATCGAATAGATAGTAGATTAGCAAGCAGAGTATCGATCCTACAGGGAATTGATCTAAAATTTTACAAAGTACTAAAATTAGAACACAATTTGTTTTATTCAAATAATTAAAATCTGAATTCTAATTGAACTAAAAATTACGCAACTAAAACTAATTTAATTACAAATTAAAGCAACAAGATAATTGGGCAAACAGCAAATCAAAGAAGCCTAGGATTACAATATCCCTCAGACTTCATCTAAATCTTACCTCTCTTTCTTAACTTATTTCAATGGGTTGAATTGCTAACCTAGAGTCCTAAATTATTATAAGGGTCTCTGACTCATCTTATAAAAATATCTATTTTAACTAAAACACTATATCCCTATGTGAATTGAATTAAATTAGACTCATTCAGTTCAGGCTCTATCTAGCTACATATGGCCTACAGTATATCCCTATCCTATACGCAAATCAATTAATATGATCATATGCTATCTCAATTTTAGTTTACACTAAACTCCCTTTCCCAAGTTTGTTTAGGTTCCTAGATCAATTTAATTGGTGGCCATGCAATTAAAAGCATTAAGCATAAATCGGAATAAGCACTTCGAATCCCATTAAAGATAAGTAAGAAAGAGATTAAAAGTTAGATTACATGTGAGTTCAATTGCAATCCTAGAAAAATAATTTAGATCATAGTATCTATAAAAACAATATCCAAAGAAATTAACCATGAATCCAAGTCAAAGGAAATAAGAAAAGACAAAAAGTAAAGAGAGAAACTAATAGTTAGAGTTTTGTGATCTTAATTCTCCCTCCAATTCTCTGTTTTCTTGGTTTTTTTCTTGGCTTCAAATCTTCAGAATAGTTGCTTGCTGCCTTCCCAAAATCTCTGAAAAGGCCCTTAAATAGGCTCCAAATAACCTAATTTCCGAAATCCCGTTAACTTCCCTTATTTTTTGGAATGTCGCGCAGCGCTGCGGCGCTACTTCTGCAGCGCTGCAGCGCTGAGCTCTCTAGAAATTTGTATGTGTGCATCCTTTCATCAACGCTGCAGCCCTGTTCTCCCAGCGCTGTGGCAGTCTATCAACTTCAAACGTGAGTTTCACCCTGATATGTTCGGAACTGGGCAAAGTAGTAAACATAAAAGTTTTATCCCTGTCTCTTAAATTTCTAATGGATTAAGAATCACATCAATTGGACTTCTGCCTTGAAAGATTTGCTCCAAATACCGCATCATGTTCAGTCTTTACATACTGCTGCAGTGGTCCGACTTTGACAAATATTTTGACCATGATCCAATCAGAACTTGGCAAATTGGTGAACATTAACATTGTATCCCTTTTTCTTATAATTCGATTGGTCTAAGAATCACCTCATTTGGAGTTTTTTAGAAAGAGATATGGTCAAAATACTGAAACATATACAAATGAAGCTATCACCATACTTGCACTGATTTTCATCAAATGAGTCTTTTCCATCAATTTCCTACAAAAGCTATAAGAGAAATTAGCAATAACTACTCTTACAGTAATTTAAAATAAAATAACCTAAAATTTAACTAAAATAACTTAAATTAACTACTTAACAAGTAATCAAACTTAAACTAAAAAAACACCTAAAATGCTAAAATTCGAACCTAAAATCTCAAAGATCTAGCTACTTAAACTCCCAAAATGAGTCAAAATAACTCTATATAATAGAGTTATCACAAGACAGTAGGTAGTTTGGTTAAGGAGATTCTTGCAAAGCTTGAACATTACAAGGCATCTTAGTGAAGCTGTTGTACATTATTGTGACAACACTGTGGCTATGGCTTAGACAAAGGATCTTAAGTACCGTGGAAAACCCAAACATATTGATATTCGCTATCACTACATTCATGACATCATTGCACAAGGTCTTGTTATGTTGAAGTACATTTCCACAACTGATATGTTAGTAGACCTATTCACTAAACCTATTGCTAGGAATGCTTTCCAAAACCATATTAGGGGTTTAGGGTTATTACACATTTGATGTTCATGTACTATTGTTTTTGAACAATTACCAAATTAAGTCTGTGTTGACTTGTCTCATCAAATATTGTTAATTAATTAGGGCACATTTCTAAGATGATTATTGTCACCTGGCTTTATAGATTATTCCTCTCACAGGGGATAATCACCCCAACGCTATGGTAGCTTGTGGGATAAAACTTAAACGATCACAAGGTACCAAGCATTTTGGGATCTCCTTATCACATGAGTTGTGAGCAAGGATCGTATCAAAGTCACCTTAACTTAGAGTCAAGATGAGGCTTGTAAAACTCAAACATAAAGATTATCCGCACTCAATGGAGCCAATGATAACTAGATTTGAATCTTAATTGATTCAAGTCAATCTTTTTTATGGTGATTGAGCAAGATCTATATAGTGGTTTTGACATGGCAAACCTTAAATGGAAGATTCAGCACAACATACATTTCATACTATATGTGCTATTAGTTTATTGATGGAAAAGAGTGATTGAATAGATTCCTACTTCATCACTGTGTGAGCCTGAAAGACTTATGTAGTCTAAATCTTATACCCTTGGGGACTTGGATCTATGATGTGAAGTTGAGATTTGGTGTTGCTACTTTAGCATGATTTCTAATGGTAAAAAATGATATGATCTAGTGGGACATAACTAAGAAAGCAATCAGTTCCTGATGGATTGACATGAGTATCCAAGGAAGAGTCCTTATCCATCTCATAGGCATAGTCTATAACTCATTGCTCGAGCAATTATAAAACATTAGTTGTTATATATAACCATGAGTTTAGACATATAAGGAGATTCTACATAGCTCTTACATGTAAGAGGGATTAGAGATGGAAAATCTTATGTGATTGAAATGATTGAGAATGCTATAAGTTGATGCCAATGTGTATAAGTTGAAGATGTTGCATTTAAATGTGGTGCGTCCACATGGCATGCAACTTTGTTAATTATTTGTGAATAATTAAAAAATATTCAATTAAATAATATTAGATATTTTTCTCATATTTTTTAATTGAATAATTAAAAAATGTTTGAGATAGGATATAAATTTAAATTTAATTTGCTTAAATTTAATTAAGAATGATCTATCCATTATATTTAAATTTAATTTGTTTAAATTTAAATAATAATGATCTATCCATTATATTTAAATTTAATTTGTTTAAATTTAAATAAAGAGTAATTACATTTTAATTTAATTTGTTTAAATTTAAAAGAAATATCCTATCTCTATATCCCTAACACATTTATAAATAGTGAACAAATGTATTAGTTTTTCACACAACCAAGAGTGAACGTTCGTTGTTCTGTAAGTCAAAACAACCAAAAACTCTTTCTTTCTTTTTCTTTTCATTCTTGAGGCACCATCAAAGGCCAGAGGGAGTTAGAACGTGTAATTTCTTGTGAAGGACTTTAGTAGTTGCTCTATAACAATGGAACAAAGAGATCGTTGTGTGCATAAAGGAGGATTCGTAAGGCAAGCTTTTTTGATTAGAAAAGAAGTGGAATATTCATCTAAAAAGGTAGGTCGACCTCCCAACATTCTTATAAGGAGAGAGGAAGGAAGATAAAAATTTGTCACAAGTAGCTAGTTAGTGAAATTTGGCATTTTTTTTGGCGAACATGTTTTAGTAATTTGGCCATAACTTTTTCTTTGAAGGTCCAAAAAACACGATTTTTGTGTCATTGAAAAGCTAAAAGACAATGCTACAGTGATTATGTTTACCACTTGACCTAGTTCGAATAGGATCAAGGCAAAATATTCATCACAAGTCACTAGGCAGTGTAAACCAAAATTTTGGGCTGAGTTTTGCCTTGGGACAAACATCTATTCAAGGGTAAGAAGGGCAAAAGAAAAGGAAAATTTTAGCCTTGGATTGAAAATTAATTAATGAGATTAATTAATTTTAAAAAATAAAAATTTATTTTCAAATTGAGTTAAAATGAATGAAACTAATCTATTTTAACCTTGGATTGGAAATTATTTTATTTTGGTATTAATTAAAAAATAATAAAATAATTTTTCAAATTCTGTTAAAATTCAAAACTAAAAATTTGGAGATTTTTAGATTGCCATAAAAATCGTAAGGGTACCAATTTTGGAAAGTGTTCTAAGGAGACAAGCTATGGAAGCAAACTAAGATTGAAAATCTTTTATTTTACAAGTTCTAATTTTTGCTTTTTTCTAGGATGGATTTTAATGTGGCTTATGTTTATATTTATTTGTAAGTACAAATGAATGATATGTGTTATTGTTTGATTGATAACATGTCATCTAGAATAAGTGCCAACCTCCTAAGGATTGGTTGCATACATTATGTATTTTAGTTTAAAAGAGTTTTATACTATGAGATACATAATGACTGTAGGAAATTAAATCGCATCTAAACAAGATGGTGTTGAAGTTGGATCTAAGTGCATTGATTTGTTTGTGTAAAGCATGGATTTCAAAAATATTTCTTTTATAAAGGAAGCAAGTAATCTAATTACAGAAGTAGAAAAACCTATTATTCATATTACAAGTAACATAATGACATCCTAAAAAATAAGAATCTTTTGAAGTAGGATAAAATGTAGCTTTTATTTCGAGATACTTACTTTCATACACCACCACACCAATGATTAATTTCTAAACCAAATAAGCTTACCACTTATTTTTAAAGAATACTTTTAGCTTGAACCTTGTGTGAACAAGGTGTGGCATGCTAGACTACAAGATTAAAATCAATGTTGTTTCTCTTTTTTCCTAATAATTAATGATTATTTTTCTTTTTAGCAATTAGCCAAGAATGGGAGAGAGAAAGAGAGGTGTGGCAAAGTTAGGAAGAGAAGGAGAGAGATGATGGCTAAAACCATTTCAAGAATGATATGAACCTTTCTTTTCTTCCAATCTATTCTCTTTTTCTTAAAACTCTTGCCTTAAAGGTTTAGTCAAAATCAAATACCTTTGAATCAATCTTGACCACCCATTTAAAGCTATACATGCATCAAACATGCTCCTTAATTATCAAAATTAATATTAAAGAATAAATAATTTAATTCTTTAATTATCATTTAGAGTTCTTGATAAAATAAAACTCCTTGTTCTATAATATCTCTTATTTCATTATTATCCATCTTTATTTAAAAAGAATTAATAATAAATAAAAAGTGATAGTCAAACATAGAGTCTTTTTTTATCAACATGCATGTCTAAATTCATTTTGCAAGAATCCTTCTAGCATTATCTTAATTAAAAATAACTCTTGGTTTTAGTTAAGATAAAACTTGTTACCTTGTCTAAATTAAGACAAATATGTTTTCTTGCCTAAATTAAGACAAAACATGTTTTTCTTGTCTTACATTAAGAGAAATGTGTTATCTTGTCTAAATTAAGACAAAACATATTTTCTTGTTCTAAATTAAGACATAACATATTTTCTTATCTAAATGAAGACAAAACATGTTTTCTGGTCTAAATTAATACAAACATATAAAAGTTGTCATTTTTGTATACAAATTTAATGAAGAAAATAAAACATGCATTCCAACTTAAACAAGCTGAATTCTATGAAGCTAAGAGGGGAGTCTATTTAGGCATAGGTAATCCAAGCTCCAATAAACTTAGAATTATTTTTAATCTCATTAAGATAATTCAAGCTTATTAACCATGAAATCACTCCACCATAGATTCGTGGTTGCACTCTTGGATTAAATATAATTACAGAAAATGATTCAATACTTGATATTCATCATTAGTTGTTCAATTGCAAAAGTTATATTGTGAACCCTTATAACCATCAAATGAAAAAAGGTGAAATTACCATGTACCATTTATGTCAATTTAGTCCCTTAGCCTCAGATTTCATCCAATTAGTAATCCTATACTCTAGATTTAATCTTTTGAGTATTAAGATGTGATGAATAGCTAATTCATCAATTCACTGGGCTCATATTAATCACTAATCTTCTTGAAATCACTTGAAGTGATGTTAATGGTATGAACTCCACTATTTGGATATACGTTCCCGGATGTTCACCTTAACTATTATCCACACATAGAGATTTTAGATCAAAAATTTATAATGATTATGCCCACTGTATATCAAAGATTATAAAGAGATAAAAAACAGGTCCGTTATACTTTAGGATTCCAATTCTACTCTAAGCAAATGCCTAAGTTTGAGATCAAGATTTAAGTAATGGTTAAACTTAAATTTAATTCTCACGTTACTTCAATTCATGTTATAGTGTCATTACTCAAAATCAACCATTCCAATGATTTAAGGCTCATCATTCCCTTGAAGTGAATCACATTCGATTTGTTAGAATTAATCTCAACATTACAGCCTTATCACATTAAAGTGACCAGCTTTATTATATGGCTGTGACTAATTTTTAGATTTAATTAAAATTCATATCTCCTATGCGTGACACTTCATACAAATGTATTTTAATATCTCAATAAAATCGTGGTACCTTAATAACTAAAAAATGAATGCTTACTTAAAACAAACTCTTCATCTTACTATTAAAATGTCTTTCATAAAAAATAAATTAAATGAAATTAAACATGATAATATACTTGTTTGCTAGGGCACCATATTCTCAAATTCCTAACAATCTCCCACGTGCCTTAAAGCAAGTATGACATATCCCTTATTCCAAGACCTTATAAGTGATAATCAAAACTCTTTTATGTTAGAATATTTGTGAATGGATCAGTGAAGTTCTGCTCTGTTGAATTTTCTTCAAAAGTACTTCTTCACGTTGTATGATATCTCAAATAAGATGATACTTCCACTCAATATGTTTTGCTACTTTATGATTCTGTGGTTCTTTTGAGTTAGCCACTGCTCCACTGTTCTCACAATAAAGTGTAAAGGGCTTGTCTGCATCTAGAATTATTTCAAGGTCTATAAGGAACTTACGGAGCCATACAACTTCCTTTACTACTTCACAAGCTGCAAAATACTCTACCTATATAGTGAAGTCCATAATGCAAGATTGGTTTGCACTCCTTCAAACTATGGCTCATCCTTTTATGGTGAATATAGATCTTGATGTCCATTTTTTAGGATCAACATCAAATTGAAAATCTGAATTTGTGTACCTTATTGCTACAAGGTCACTTCCAACATATACGAGGATGTAATTCTTCATTCTATGAAGATATTTAAAAATGCACTTAACTAAAGTCTAGTGGTCTATGCCTGGGTTTGACTAAAATTTGCTAACTAATTGAATTACATAGTGTATATTTGGCCTAGTGCATAGTGTAGCAAACATGAGACTTTTAACAGCAGATGCATAGGGAATCCATCTCATGTTTTCAACTTCTTCTAGAGTTTTAAGCGACATCTCTTTAGAAAGTTTGATTCCATGTCTGGAGGGCATAAAACCTTTCTTAGGATCTTGCATAGCAAACTTGGCCAAAATCTTGTCTATATAAGATGCTTAAGATAATGCTATCTACTTATTCTTACAATCCCTTATAAGTTTGAACCTTAAAACATAGCTACCCTATCCTAAAGCTTTCATATTGAACTGTTGGTTCAGTCAACCTTTAACTATCGATAACATTCCTACATCATTTCCAAAAAGTAAAATGTTATCAACATAAAGGACTATGAAAGCAACCCTCTTATCTTGTATCTTTTTATAGACATAGGGTTCATCAACATTTTGTTGGAAACCATATGATTTGTAAACAATATCAAATCTTATGTTCCAAGACCTAGATGCTTGCTTAAGTCCATAAATGGACCTATGCAATTCACAGCACTTTTTTAATGAAACCTTCTAGTTAAGCCATATAAATGCGCTCTTCAAGATCCTCATTTTAAAATGTGGTCTTGACATCCATTTTCCATATCTCATAATCAAGATGTGTAGCTATGGATAAGGGGATCCTGATGGATTAAAGTATATCCACCAAGAAGAAGGTTTCCTCATAGTTAGTCCTTGCTCTTTAAGTTAAACCCTTGGCCTTTAGTCTAGCCTTGAAGGTCTTCGCTTTTCCAACACTTCTTCTTTTTCTGTTGTAAATACATTTGCTTCCTATAGGTTTTATCCCTTCAGGTGGATCTATTAGGTCCAAATTTTGTTGCAATCCATAGAGTCGAACTCAAATTTCATTGCCTTAGGCCACTCTTCAGCATCTACATTATTAGTAGCTTATTTATATGTAATAAGGTTATATTCATGTTCATTTCAGAGTGCAATCATGTTTTCTCCCAAATCTATGTATCTCTTTAGTTGTCTCACAACCCTCTCACTATGTGGAGGAACCACTATTTGATGTTTAGGCTGTGTTTCTATTTTAGCCCTTGAATTAGACTATGTTATGAGATTTTTAAAATTAACTCTTAAATTTGAAGGATCAGACACTTTTTTTAAGACAATTTTACTTCTAAGTTTGTGATTTCCCATGAACTCTTTTTCTAACAAAGTGGAATTTACACTAATGAAAACTTTCTTATCTTGAGGACTATAGTAGTCCTCAATAAAAGTTATTAAATATTCATAACCTTTTCTAGCTTGTATGTTCATTAGTCTGCACACATATATGTGCACCCAGTCTTGAAGGTTTGGCTTTTTGTAACCTTTTTCCTTGAAGGGCCATTGGTAATTTTTGCTTCAATATAAGACTCATATACTGGTAAAGGACCCTCAACCATGTTTAGTAGAGCACCATCCTCTACAAGCCTATTGACTTTATTTTGATTGACATGACCTAAACATAGATGCCAAAGATAATTTTGATTTATGCTAGATTTTTTTACTCTTTCAATTTTAAATCATGTTGCTTTTACATCATTTGCAGAATAAGTTGTAAGCTTAGGGATATAAAGATTATATCTTACAATTCTAGAACAATTAAAATCCTTATTTAAATAAATAATGAGTGTCTCATTAAAATAAACTGAATATCCAGACTTTATTAAACAAATGACAAAAATCAAATTTCTATAAATCTTTAGAATGTAATAAACATTTTCCAAAGCTAAGCTACGACAATAAGGAAATTAAAGAATAATGGCTCCCACAATTAATATTGAACCAAATGTGCCATTTTCCATCCTCATCTAAAACTGCCATTTACTCAGTTTTCTCCTTTGTTGAAACCCCTGTAAAGAATTGCAAATGTGGTTAGTGGCTCTAGAATCTACTATCCAAGTATCCGTAGAATCAACCACTAAATAGGCTTTTAACATATTTAGAAAACCCATACCTTGTTTACTCATATGGATTTCAAGGTAAACCTTTCACACGATAATGGAAACATTTTCCTTTACTGTTGTCCTTTGAAGTAGTTTTTTTCTTCACGGGCTTTTGCTTGGTTCCCACTGAGCCCTTAGCACTCTCTTTATTTTTAGCTTTCTTCCTTTTACCCTTAGTTTTGGTCTTAAAAGTGGAAATTGAATGTGCTTTAGGCTTCTTTTCTAAATCAAGCACATTCTCCACTTAGGGTGTAATCCCTAGTGTGTATTTCATAATCAAATTTGAACTGTGAAAATTATAAATTCAAGCTATGAACAATCATTGATATTTATATTTCCACATCTATCTCAACACCATTTAGTTCTACCTCATTGACCAAAAAGATCACTTTTAGCATGTAATCTTTAATCGGCTCGCCAGGTTTCTGCTTAAGGTCCTTAAAAGCATTGATTGCCTTCACCTTAGCAGACCTTGGTTTTGTACCAAACATCTCATATATGTACAACATTATGTCAATAGCATTACCTAGCAGCACATAGCAACCTTTCTTTTTTTTTAATCAAAAAAGTATTTTAATAGTAGAAAAATATTTTTTATAAAACTACAATTTTAATATAAGAAAAGCTCGTTTCCTTCAAAAAATTGATACAAGAAAAACTCCTTTTTCTTAAAAAAAATATTTTTAGCCATAAACAAATAAAGAGACCAAATATTACCTAATTACCTTTTTCTTTTTTGCTTTCATCTTTTTTCTCCATGGATGCACCAAATACATCAAGTAATATTAAAATTACATGGCTTTTCCTAGTTACAAAAATCTAAGTAAAAAAAAATAAGAAGGAAATATGGCGATGATAGGCCACATTTCTTGTTACATAGCCAAAAGAAAAATGTTACAAGTAAAACTTTCTAAGACAATTAATGTGGCAAAATCATGCATCACAATATACAACCATACACTGGTCATATCAAGATAGTTCAATGCATGCAAAGGTGCCAATTATGCATAATAAATATAAGAAACAAACTTGCAATAAATCTTGCTATGATACCAATTGATACAATTGGATTTAAGTGGATTGATGTGTTTGTGAAAAGCATGGATTTTACAAATTTTTCTTTTATAAAGGAAGCAAGCAATCCAATTACGCAAGTGGAAAAACACATCATTTATATTGCAAGTAACATAATCACATTTTAAAAAATAACAATCTATTAATGTAAGATAAAACGTGCCTTTTATTTTGAGATTCTTATTTTTCGGATACGATCACACCAACGATTGATTTCTCAACCAAACAAGCTTACCACTTATACTTCAAGAATGGTTTCAACTTGAACCTTGAGTGGACAAGGTGTGGAATGCTAGACTACAAAATGACAACCAATTTTGTCTTCCTAAAAATTAATGGCTATTTTTCTTTTAAGAAACTAGCCAAGAATAGGGGAGAGGAAAAGAAGTACCATAAAGTTAGGAGGAAGAGGAGAGAAATGACGATTGAAACTTTGTCAAGAAAGATATGTAAAGTTTTTTTCTTCCAATCTCTTCTTCTTCTATTAAAACTTTTGCTTCAATGGTTTAATCAAAATCAAATACCTTTGAATCAATCTTCACCATCCATTTAAAGTTATGGTTGCATCAAACATGCTGCATAATGATCATATTAAAATTAAAGAATAAATAGTTTAATTCTTTAATTATCATTTAGAGTTCTTGATAAAATAAAACTCCTTATTGAATAATAACTCTTATTTCATTATTATCCATGTTTATTTAAAAAAATAATATTGATTAAAAGAGTGATAGTTAAACATAGAGTTTTCTTTTATCAACATCGATGTTTAGATTCTTTTTGCAAGAATTCTTAGAGCATTATCTTAATTTAAGACAACTTTGTCTTTAATTAAGACAAAATATGTTATTTTGTTTAAATTGAGACAAACATGTTTTCTTGTCTAGATTAAGCCAAAACATGTTACCTTGTGTAAATTGAGACAAACATGATTTCTTGCTTAGATTAAGTCAAAACATGGTTTTCTTATCTTAAATTAAGACAAACATGTTTTCTTGTCCAAATTAAGGCAAAGCATGTTTTATTGTCTAAATTTAGACCAAACATATTTTTTTTTATAAATTAAGACAAACATGTAAAAGCTACCATTTTTGTACACATATTTAATTGATCAAATAAAATACGCATTCTAACTTAAACAAGTTGAATTCTACGAAGCTATGTGGGGAATCTATTTGGACATAGATAGTCCAAGCTCCAATAAGTTTAGAATTATTCTTAATCTCATTAAGATAATTCAAGCTTATTAACCATGAAATCACTCCACCATATATTCATAGTTGCACTTTTGGATTAACTATAATTACGAGAAATGAGTCAATACTTGATATTCATTATTAGTTGTCTAGTTGCAAACCTTATATTGTGAACCCTCATAAAGATCCAATGACAAAACTTGAAATTATCATTTTACCTTTTATGTTAATTTTGCCCCCTAGTCTCATATTTCATCCATTTAGTCATCCAATTCTCTATATCTAATCTTTGGCATATCAAGATGTGATGAGTAGCTAATTCATCAATCCACTGGGTTTAGATTAATCACCAATCTTCCTGAAATCACTAAGAGTGATGTTAATATTATGAACTCCACTATTTGGATATATGTTCCTAGATATTCACCTTGATTATAATCCTGACATATGGAGTCTAAACCAATGCCTTATGATGATCATGCCTACTGTATATCAAAGATTATATGGAGATAAAACACAAGTCCACCATCCATCCATCAGGATTTCGGTTCTACTATAAACAAATGCATAACTTTGACACAAAGATTTAAGTAATGGAAAAACTTAAATTTGACTTTCACATGATTTCAATTCATGTTATAGTGTCATTACTCTAAATCAACCATTTCGATGATTTAAGACTCATCATCCCGTTGAAGTGAATCACATTCATTTCGTTGGAAGTAATCTACACACTACAGCCTTATCACAATAAAGTGACCAACTTTATTATATGGCCGTGAACAACTTTTAGATACAAGTAAAATACATGTCTCCTATGTATGGCTCTTCATACAAATACTTTCATTACAAATAAATTAAATGAAATTAAACATGATAATATACTTACTTTCGAGGGCACCATATTCTCAAATTCCTAACAGAGGGTATTATAGACTTAGTTATATACTAAAGCATTTAGTTGAAAATATAACCAAGTCCATATTTTGACTTAGGATATTCTAAATAGGCATTTAGAAAAATCGATAAAAAGTCACTAAAAACTCTAAGTATAAAAATATTGAGTGGGAAAGGATGCTAGTAATCATAAGGTCCACAGTTTTCATTATTGGCCCAAGGATATGCGAAACATGTCAGTCCTTACAAGCGATCATGAATCTAAATTATGATAAACTAGGTTTTTAAAAGGATAAGATCTTTTAGGTGGATTATGAGGTGAGACCTTTGATAGAGGCTCACTAAGCAATGAGATTAAAAGCATGAAACAATGGTTGTTACACTTAACATGAATTTACTATTAACATGCCTTTAGTAGTGTTGGTCCCAAAGAGCGTGCTAGAGGGGGGTGAATAGCATTTTGGGAATGACACTAAAATTCCTTCCAAATAAAAAGCTAATTAAAGGAATTTGAAAATGGAAGTTTAACACTTGCTGAAGGAATGATTTAAGTGCTAAGAGTAAGAAGAAAATAAAAGAAAGTAGACAAAACACAATGATTTATAGTGGTTCGGTCCCCTTGACCTACATCCACTACCTTGATCTCCCAATAAAGGATTTTTAAACCAATTAGCTAAAATCAGTAAAATTTCCAAGCTTCCACCAAGCTTTTGCAATGGCTTTTTATAGGCTTAGCCACAACCTTTAACAATGGTTTTTCACGAGATCAACCAAAATCCAAAATGGCTTTTCACTGGCTCAGCCACAAACTTCAACAATGGTTTTTCCTAATATCAACCAAACCCAAAACTAACTTTTTTAAGGCTTGGTTAGAACGTATAGTAAGAACCAAGCTAAACCTAGCTTGATCAACCCCTTAGAATGCCTCACACACTCTAAGTAAACATGAAATGAAGAAAAGATGAAGTACAATTGATCACTTAGTTAATCTAAGATGTACAAAGTTAAGCTTAAACATTTTTTCAAATGATGGGAGTGAGATACAAGTGTAAAGAGAATATTTTTGGTCTTTTAAGCTCAAAATCACTTTGGATGGCTTTTCAATCTTGTTTTTTATTGTTAGAGAGGCTTTAAATACTTGTAAAATGACTTCTAGCCGTTGGAGACATAAACTAGCCATTTCTAGCCATTATTTTGTCCTTTTATGCTTAAATTCAAATTTTCTGATATGCTCTTCATTGACTAACCATGCTTCTCAATAGATTAAGTTTTCTCTATCTTGTAATCCAATTCTCTAGCAGTGAGCTCTTAGCTAGCTAATAATACTTCTTAGTCTACTAAGTCTTCTCTATCTTGCAATCAAATTTTTGATCATGAGCTTTTAGTTGGGTAGCCATACTTCTTAGTTGATTAAGTATTCTCCGTCTTGCAATTTGTTTTACTCTATTAACTGGTTAAGAAAGACTTTGACTAATTAAGAGTTTACTGTTTCTAGACCGACCAGCTTCACCAACTTTTCTTTATTTAATTAATTTTTCTCTTAGCTTGGTAATGCTGATCTTCCATTTCCCTTAAACAGCCATGAGATATGTTAGTTATCCGAGAGTTCTTGAATTGTTCTTGACAAATTTGACTGCCTTCATTTAGGATCTTCACTTTTGGATTTAGCTAACTAACTCCCTTGGTTAACCAATTAAGAGGCTTCTATTTTACATCCAGCACCCGTTTAACTGATTAAACCATGTGTTAACTAGTTAAGACCTTTCTGTCTATCCTTGATGTAATGCCTAGAATTGCTTTAATTGATAAAGGATTTGTGTTAACCGGTTAAGACTAATCTGTCCTCATTAAAGCTTTTTCTTCTTTGCTTGTTTAACCAATTAGGCCATCTTGCAACTAAACAAGAATCTTGACTTGCTTTCAAATTACAAATATATTAATGAATTTAAGCTTTCTCTTGCACACTTAAATAATAAAATTAGACACCAATGAATGGGAATACTGTGCTATCATCAAAAGCATATGAAGTCAACATTCTTTATCTTTTATTTTTGATGATAACAAAACACTCCTAGATTAAAAGTGCAATGTCTATGTTCAATATGAATATTTCAAATCTTTATGTGTAATGAGGTGCTCCCCCTTAGTCAGTGCATCTAGTTTTCTTTACATAATATTCAACAAAACCAAAACTAAGCATCAGGCACAAAAATTATACATAAAGACCAATCAAACTTTATTTAACTTAGTCTTCTTTCTCTCTTTTTTTTTGTTATCATTAAAAATGATATTCAAAACTTCCCCTCAATGACTGCATCAAAATTTTTCTTTAATCTTTAAATCAAACTTTAATGAATGAGAATCATAAGCAATCATACACGAAAGTCATACAAGCTTATAGACATAGTTCAATAACTTTAAGAGTCAAGCTTGTAACTATGTAAGAACAAATGTATGGGAGTCAAATCATTTCAAGAGATTGTCAAGGATTACTTAAATAATGTTCAAGCAAATTTGATCATTTTATCATAGTCAAAACTATAATAATTTTAAAGCTAACAATCTCCCCCTTTTTGATATGACAAAACTATGAGCATAATTTGCATTTGAAATGATTTTAAAATCTCCCCCTTAACATATGCATAAAATTAAATTTGCTTATAAACCATCTCCCTTTTTTGTTATTTCAAAAAGATTAAGAAGAGTGAGCATTAGACACTTAAGTTCAAGAAATAATGGTTAGCAAAATCCATCAAGAATATAAGCATTAAGACCATAAATATGTAACCATAAAGTCTCCAAGTCATCATATATATACACTTAATATCCTCAACCAAGTCATTAAGAAATATTCCCTTTAAGCACATTGAAGTATTAATTCATCAAGAGAATCATCAATGAGAAAGCCACATGTATATATATCTATAACCAAAATGTGGACATAACAATTATGAAGTTCAAGAAAGATAATCATAAAGATGTTCAATAAATACATAAGCCATATTTCAACTCCAATACCAAGTGTTAAAGCTCAATATGCCAATTGATATATATAGGTAAAATCTCCCTTTTTGTAAAAGAACAATATCAATTATGAAAGATCGAATCATTTTAAACCTCATTATATCAATTGGTAAAGCATTAGTAAAGAATTCGCTTATCATTAAGCATTCGGAGCATATCAACTTTAAGGCTCAAAACATTCAAGAAAGATATAATCAATTTAAAGGTCAAATGAGAAAATACACTTATAAAGCTTGATGCTAATTTTAATGCTAGACACTAATTGAGAAAACTTAAGGCATGATACCAATTATGCATTTCAACATCCAAGTTTAAGTGAGAAGTAATATAAGACACAATATCTATTTCGGTGTTTAGAAAGATGTTACCAGTAACAAAGAACACCAAATGTTGAATTCTCACCACAGTTTATTGCTGAAGATCTTAATTCCTCATGATATCATGGGCAATATTTGACTCCCCCTTAAGAAATCTTAAGCTCAATACAAATTGTTAGAGATCCTTAATAGATCAAACATTAGGAGTGAAATCATAAGCTTGGAATAAATGAGCATTCAAATGGATATTCAATTTATTTCCCTAATACTCAAGTATTCATGGAACTAAAACAATATGGGCATTTGAATAGATGTTCAACATATGCATTAATACTAAAATTTCAAGAAGTGTTTGCAAAGTAGTTCCTAGGCAAGTCTAAGGTATCATTAGACTTTAACCATCATTCTCAATTAGCATCAAGCATTATCAATAATTAATCATCATCAAGCATTCATTATTTATTCTCAATATCAATCAAATAACAACTCAAGGAGAAATAAAAAAAATCATCATTAAGCATTGTTAGTAAGCATTCTTCCAAATTATTCTCAAGTGATCATTGATCCAAGTCATTTTGAAGCAAGCATTGCAAGATGTATTCTCCAAATTATATATGAAATTATAAATTCAAGGATAACTTTCACAAAATTCCTATCATTATTAATGAAGCATGACCAAAGTATTTTGCACTCATTGTAATCATGTAAGAGAGTTATGATCAAGTGAGCACAAACATGAGTACAAAAAATAACATGGCTGTCTTCCTGAATCATGATTCCAATTTTGTTCATCAAAATGCAAGCATGAGTTCAATATAGGCATGTACCCATTCAAAAATTATGTAACCATTGAAGTTCAAGGTACATGCAATTTCTCAATAATTCATGATTCATGAGTGATATCAATTGTTATAGAATATTGAAAGTAAAACACTCAACTCATGAATATATTCAAAGTGAACATTCAATCATGAATGAATACCAATTATCAAGATTCAAGAAAGAGATATTTAATCAAAGCACATTAGGCATTCATTGCTAACTAACGTTGTAGGCCATATTTTTTTTGAAATGTCAAGTTGTTTATGGTGACCTATAAGCTAAAGTTGGATGCACACAGAACCTTTAGATCATGTAAATGTTAAGGCTCAGTAAAGACATAGTTAACATTTAAATGCATATTCAAAATAAATTTCAACTATGTCAACTCACAATATGTGCCATGATCAAACTTGACAATTAGATTCATATTCGAATGCATAACTCCAGTAAAGTTTTTGACTTCAAACGTTAAGGTCAAGCAAAATGAAAAATCATGTAAGCATGTGTCTTGATCAATATCATAGATGAACGAAAATTTATTTTCATGAAGTTCAACATATTCGTCATGATTAATTTCATAAGTATAATCAAAGAATCAATCTTGAAACAATCATTTAAGCACAATCATAAAGCATGTTTCAAGGATTGATCTTATGATTCATTGTAAAGATTTTTCAACATAAGCACATGAACATTCCATTTCTCAAGACATGATTTTTCAGTATAAGCATGTAACCCCACGTACCCTCGTATAGAAGCCAATAAGACCTTATTGATAAGACGAAGGGTCAATTGACATAAATTTAAGTTCCAAAGAGCGGTGACGGATGAAAAAAATATTTTGAAATAAAATAATATTAAAATATTAATATTTTATCTATTGTTGAAATTAGTCATGAAGGATAACTATATGACTAGTCTAAGTGGGGGAGAAGAAGTAAGAAAGAATTTTTAAGAAAAACGTCGTTAGTTGGGCCTACTTGTCTTTATTAAATAAAGCTAAAATAGGTAAGTATATATTTAAATATTACGGTGACACCTTGGTGAGGTGTAAATTTTATATTTTACTTGTACAAGTATAAAGGAAGGAAAATAGAAGAAAATTGGAATTGAAGAAATGATAGAAGGTCCAAATTGTAAAGGGTGAAAAGTTTGGATGGGAAAATGGTAAATAGGGAAAAGTTTGAGGACTTATGTGCAATTTCAATATTTGAAGTTGAATGGAAATTAACTAACCAAGGAAAAATAGATTATGTGGGATAATGAGATATGCATGTGAATTTACTATTACATGCAAATTATAGCATGTAAAAAGGAGAAAGTTAGTGGGAAACATGAAGGACCCCAACCATGTAAAGTAAAAGGAAGAATAAGGCTGAGTTTATTTGCATGTAATGAGATTGGTGCATTAGGTGGCCCAATGAGGAAAGAAAAATGTGGGATGCATGTGATTTAAATAGATTAATGAATGACCAAATAAAATACAAAATTAAGTTGATGCATGAAATGTGATTAGAGGAATAAAGTGGTACATGATATAAAGAATAAAGGAACAAAAGATGGAATAGTGAAGGTGGTGTATGGAAAAGCTAAATAAGGATAGATTATGAGCCAATGAATAAGTTAGGAAATTAGTGCCTAAAATTTGAGTGGAGGATGAATTAGTCCAATGGGAGATAAGGAATAAATAAGGAAATGAAATGTGAGGAAAAGGTTTGGAAAAATCAAACCTTTGAGGAAAGAAAGAGAGAATTAGCTTGGAAGGAAAAACAGAAAGAAAGAAAAGAAAAAAAGAAAAAGAAAAAAGAAACAGCAAAAGGGAAGTTCGATTTAGAGGAATGGAGAAAACCAAGGGGCTTTTCCTCCACACACATCATTGTTGGAGCTAAAGAAGACATTGGTGGTTTGGCTTAGAGAATCCAAGGTAAGGAAGGTAAAAATTACCATTTTGTTTGAATGTGTGCCTTGTGAACCAATTACAGTGTGGGCTTTTGCTTGTGGTAGAAAGAATCTTCAAGGATTCAAGAACCGGATGCATGCATGTAGGTGGATCTTGGAATGCAGGGTGATTTTGAGCTATATAAGTAATGGGTAAGTGTCTTAATTTTGAAATCAAAAGTAAAAAGGAGAAACGAGATGTGTATTAATTGCTTATGCTTGTGGCAGCAATGCTGACCAAGGATGTGAGGGAATTGTGAACTATATATGGAATTCAAGCTAAAACCAAAAGGTAAGCATGCAATGTGAGAACATTATGTTGTGTTGGCTATGGTCGGTTGAAAGTATGTGGATTGCATGTTAAATGATTGTGAATAACGTTGATGAAAATATGAAATTAGGTTAAGGATTCATTGATTGAAGTACTACCGTACATGTGTATAATTAAGTATATTGAGTTTTAATTGTTGTTAGGAAGTGTGTAAGTGAGGAAAGTTTGCCGTGGTGGTGTACCGGAGGAGATAACGGGTGATCGACAAGGAGAATTAGCTAGACACGCACCCGAACTGATAGTGATGTAGTGTCTCACTATTGTAAGTTGAGTAGGGGGTGTCTATTTCAAAATTTCCATAACTATATATCGATATAAGATTAATAAACATGCCAATTTACTTTAAATGCAATTTGTGGATAGCATGAGTTGGTAGAATATTAGGTTTGTGAATACCATGACTTTTGAAATTGTTTTGAATATATTTATAACCTATATATGTAAAGGGGTTTAGAAAATCAAGAAACAAGCTCTTTACCACGTTTATGTCAAAATGTGCCTTATATGTTTGTGTGACGTGCATTTATGAATGAATTATATGTTCACCATTCTATTTTGATATTTAAACCTCACGCAAAGGTTTTACATTATAAGGTCTTACAAAGGGTTTTATCATGTTACCATGATTGGTATTTGAAATGGATTTAAAATAAGCTTTTGAAAATCCAACTTGATTTTAAACAACTTTATCAAACCGAAGGATTTGAAAGCAGGCTAAATGTCACATCGGGATAGTGTGACCCTTGTGCACATGTGAGCCATAGCTAGAGAATCTTTGGATCACTGACGGGCTATTAGATGTGGCTAGGCCACAAGTTGCTATACGTGGTTGCGACAACCTAATTTCTCCAATGTTAGCCAACATCGTCAAGACTACCATGGCTGTGGGAATCTGATGGACGAGGACCTCCTAGATTGTTATTAAATGGAAGTGGGTCCACGAGTTAATTATTGTGATTACCTACTCGAGAATGATATCACTTTGGGTTTTTAAACTTGAATTCTTTTGCATGGTGAGAATTATGAGTTTCTTCACAGCTCCTTTATTTATATGATGATTTATATTTAATTCCTTGACAATGAGATGATTTACGAGCTTGTGTAAAAGCTTTGGTAATGCTTGATTTCATGGGAGCATACGCATTTTATGTTGGATTGATTTTAGTTAAGTTGTTAAATAATTTCAAGGGTAGAGATTTTTCACTTGCACTAATTTTGATACCTTTATTTTTAAAGGATTATGTGGCATTAAAATTCTTGGTTTTGCATGTAAGGCATAAAACTTCCTTTTGAGTTCAATTCTTTATATATGCTCTTATGTTTTAATATTCAAATCTTCTATCCCTAACTTATTTCCCATCTATGCCTTGCTCATAAAGCCGATGATCACTGAGTCTGTAAGACTCACTCCTTTATCTTCCTTTTGTAGATAAGTGATCAGCTCAAGTGTATTGCCCAACATATCTTGACTCACTGCAACATAGGTAATGGCATCTCTTAGACTTCCACTCTGAGTCACTTCACTACCTAGGAGTCGTGTTGTGTAAAACAGTTAGACTTATAAAAATTATTACCTTATCAAAAATGTATTTTCTAAAACCATTAGGTTGTGTAATGAATACTAAGTGTGATGTTGAAATTATCTTAGAGTTTGTTAGATTGGGTTGTTGGTACCTAGTTGCTAGTTCTTAATTACTGCTGTTTATTCAGTTTAAGTAAGCGATAGTAACATTAGTAGTCAGCAAAATCTTTAATGAATGTCACAAGTAGAATAGTATAATAAAAGTTCAAGTAGACTTGTATACATTAAGATGTCCAAACTAACTAACAAGAATATCAACTAAGGCTTGTTCAGGATTTGGCGGGTTCTCTCATAAGTCTCGAACACTAGTAACAATTGAGAAAAAGGTCATTACAAAGCACATGAGGATTTATGGAATCAGTATCAGTGTCATGCTTGGGAATAGATAGATTTAAGTAATCAAAAAGGATTTCCCTTTTTTCAGCAAGTTTTGCAATTTCAAGAACATGTACTTGCCCCAAATGATCATGAAAGTATTCATAATGCATGTTTTTAAGAGTCAAGAATCATCTATGAAAAGGAAATTCAGGGAAGAAAATATTGCAATGGACAAGAAGCAAAGCAATAAGATATTTTGGAACTCAAAACTTGTCCATTTTGGCTTTAGAGCATTCAAGAGTCGACTACATATCCCTGGGGTCCATTTTTTATCATTTCAGCAGCATTGTTTGCATTTTGTCCTCCAATATTCAACTACCTATGTTAAAGGGTCAATTATGCTTGATTTCTTCATATTGAAAAGCTAGAAAAAGATGCAAAACATGTAATGTTTCAAGGTATATTGATCTCAAAACATGGATTTGTGTGAGAACAATTTAAAATTTCATTTCAACCATGTTTAGAACATCATTTTGGGCATGTATGATCAAAGGTTCTTCGAGAAAAATGTGTGAACTTAAATTATGGTTTTTATTGCTCATTGTTCACAAGTGCTAAAAAGTTGAAATGCTCATTTGAAGAATCATGTCTCTAATATGCTCAATCATATTTAATTTACATCATGATGTATGACTATGATTTATGACATGTAAAACAAGCATTTAAACAATGATTAAGCATGATAAGCATCAAATTTATCATTTTCAACAATTTTCCAACATATGGACAAGAATGCCCTTGAGGTTATTCAAGAAATCATTTGCAACAAGAATAAGATATAATGGCATTTTCAACACAAGGTATACTTGTTCAAGTTATATATCATTGAAATCATTTGTAATCTCAAGAATGTCAAACATTGCAAATAGATATGTTCTTTTTCTTGAAAAATGCCATTAATGTCAAATTATCAGACTCAAGATCATGCTTCAAAAATCCCTTTCAAACAATTTCACTAATCATAATAGAAATTTTAAGTAAAATGGGATTTATGCAATTCATGTATCAAATCAATTTTGTTCAAGCATGCTATATCTTCAAAAACAATAAATCAATTTCAATCAAAGAGAATAAAAAGATTTTGCAAAAAATTCAGTTCATAAAGATTTAATCTTTCTTTGCAAACTTTTTACCTTGAAACATTCAAGATTAGACATGCTTTGTGAAAAAGCATGAGCTCAATGTCACTCAATTTTGTTTCATTTTGTTCTAATTGATTTATGAAATATGTAACAGGCATAATGAATCATGTATATGCATGTCAAGGGTCATTTGCAAATATCTCACAATCATGTGCTAAAAATGCCCTTATGGCCATGCAAGCTTACAAGCAAGCATGCACATCCAATAAGAACAAGTCATAAATTTTCTCTATGAAACAAACTTGTTTAATTTGTAAATCATTATAAACTTAAAAGATGGCAACATGTTTCTCATATAAGCTCATTTTGCTTTAAAAGTACCAATTATAGTCAAATCTTTCAAGATCATTACAACTATCTTGAACTATTTAAACAAGTTCTAGAATGTAAATCAAGATTGTTCAAATGGTCGACTCATGTTAGGCACAAGGAAATCAAGGACAATTTGTTTTAACTCAGTTGTCCTTGTTTTAGGCTACTTGAATAAGTGTGAGTGTAAGTTATCAAGTGTGCTCATATTGCTGTCACATTATCCAACCTTTTATGTTTCAAAATTATGCTTAAAAATCATTTTTCCTCAAAGAAGCAATATGGAAATAATTTCACAAACCATGAGGAAATTTTATAGAAAAAATTTTCCATAATCAAGCAAACTTGACAAAACAATTTTCTCAAAATAAGAATGATGATATATTCAAGATCAAACATAAGTACATACTTAATATTTAGATTCATATTTCCTTGCAACTTATAGCATGTATCATACAAATCAAGTTGCATAGTCAAGATTTATCAATAAAGCTCAAAGAATTATATACTTAATATTCAAGTAAGCATAGGTAACCAAAGTTTTCTATTAAGAAAAGCAAACAATTTTAGAAGCCAAGCTAAATGAATGAAACTTTCAATAAATAAGCAATCAAAATTCTCATTTAAACAAATAAAAGGCTTTTAGCACAGAGATCACCCATTTTCCTTTATGTGTGACTAAAGAGCATTCATTCTTCAAGAA
>NW_018397271.1:615347-621434 GCF_002168275.2 Theobroma umbraticum | reverse complement strand
TAGCACACCTACAAGAGACATTTTTCATTTGATCTTTGGTATCCAAATTGCTTTGGGTCCTTCAAAGTTAGTCTGGTCACATAAAATTTCTTTTGGAACCCACACTTGTCTAAATTTATAAGGTAAACATTTTCTAATTGGACAAATGTATGAATAATAACTAAAAAATGTGCAATGATTGCATTTGTTTGGAAGATGAGGAATTCATGAAAGCCTTTTGTTTCTCATTTAATAAACCTTCAAATTTTCATTTTACATCAAAATTTTCTTTTTCCAAAATATCAAATTTCTTTTGGTAAGCTTTAAAATCCCTTTCCAAATTTTCATTTTCTTTTTCCTAGTCAAATTTTGTTTTCATCAAAACTTCATTTCCAACATCGAGTATGGAAATAATTTTCTTGTGCTTCATATTCATTTTTTCGAACACAAATGCTAAATCCTCAAAAGCATCATGCAGTTTATCAAAAGCATATGAATTAAGTTCACAAGCTGAAGAAATTACCTTGATCTTTTCAAGAACCATGAGCCATAATTCAATTTGATTTGAGGATTCATCTTTACTTAATTCCTTGTTTGCATTTTCCATGTTGCTTGTTGAGCATTGATTCTCACAAAGGTTGTCTTCCAATTCCTTTTCCATCTTTGTTTCTCCATATAACTCTTCTAATATTTGTCAAATTTCTTTGACATTTTTATACACGAACATTTTAGCATATTCTCTATAATCAAGTGCACAAATGAGAGTATGCATGGCCTTAGAGTTGATTTGTACCCTCTTGATTCCAGCTTCTATCCACTTACTTCTATGCTTGGAGTTTCTCACCATTTATTGAATTTGTAATCATAAGAATGAAAGGACCATTGGTAATGGCATCTCATATCTCATAGTCATAAGTCCTAACATAAATAGACATTCTAGTACTCCAACAAGGATAGTTGGATCCATCAAATAGAGGTGGTCTATTTATGGATTGACCTTCAACAAGAAAAGATTTTGTAAAGCCATTTGGATCTCCATTAAGGTTATTAAGCCTTCAAAATGAGGGTTAGTCTCTGATACCACTTGTTAGTATTAAAGAGCGTGTTATAGGGAGGGTGAATAGCATTTTTGGAATGACAATAAAATTCCTTCCAAATAAAAAGTTGATTAAAGGAATTTGAAAGTGGAAGTTTAAAGCTTGCTAGAGGAATGATTTAAATGCTAAGAGTAAGAAGAAAATAAAAGAAAGTAGACAAAACATAATGATTTATAGTGGTTTCATCCCCTTGACCGACATGCACTACCTTGATCTCCCAATCAAGGATTTTCAAACTAATGCACTAAAATCAGAGGAATTCTCAAGCTTCCACCAAGTTTTTACAATGGCATTTCACAGGCTCAGTCTCAACCTTTAGCAATGGTTTTTCATAGGATCAACCTAAACTCAAAATGGCTTTTCACAAGCTCAGCCACAACCTTCAACAATGGGTTTTCTTGGGATCAACCAAAACCCAAAACTAACTTTTCTAAGGCTTAGTTAGAACCTATAGCAACAATCAAGATAAACGTAGCATGATTTTCCCCTTAGAGTGTGTAACAACCCTCTTCCCGTAGAAGCCTTAATTGAGATTTCATTAACCAAATCAAACATTTTAATACATATGCGAATCGACTTGGATTTTATTATAACGTTCCACTTGAACCGAATAAAAACCATAATTAAGATGTGGCAACTAGATAACAACATCCAATTTTAGTAAACTTCAAAATAATTTCAGCATCACACTTAGTATTCATTACACAACCTTAAGGTTTTTAGTGATACAATCCGATAAACTAATAATTTTTATAAGTCTAACTGTTTTATACAACATGATCCCTATACAGGGGAATGACTCGGAGTGGAAGTCTAAGAGATGCCATTACCAACGTCGCAACGAGTCAAAATATGCTGGGCAATACACTTGAGTGATCACTTATCTGCAAAAAGGAAGTTAAGGAGGAGTGAGTCTTACAGACTTCGTGATCATCAGCTCTATGAGTAGGGCATAGATGGGAAACAAGCCAAGGACATAAAATTTGAATAGTAAAACATAAGAATATATATAATCAATTTAAACTCAAATGGTACATTTGTCCCTTACATATAAACTTAAGAATTGTGATGCAAGATAATCATTTCAAGTAATGTATTAAAACTAGTGCGCAACTGCAAGATTTCTACCGTCGAAATCATTCAATGTCTTTTACTTAAAATTGGACTATCATAAGCACGCACGCTCCCATGAAATCAAGCATTATCAAAGCTTATGCACAAGCTTTTAAAATCATCTCATCCTTAAGGTATGAAACACAAAATCATAGTATAAATAAAGGAGCTGCAGTAAAACTTGTATTTCTCACCATGTGATAGAAGTCATGTTTGAAAAACCAAAGGGATATCACTCTCGAGTAAGTAATCCTAAATATTAAGCTGGGGACCCGTTTTCAAGTAATAACATACTCGAGGCTCCCCTCCACCAGATTCCTACAACCATGGTAGTCTAGATGATGTTGGCCGACATCGAAGAAATCATGTGGTCACAACCACGTACATCAACTTGTGGCCTAGCCACGTATATCAACCCGTGGCCTTACCACGTATATAAATCACAGGCTGTGGCCTAGCCACGTTTAACAGCTTGTTGACGATCCAAAGATTCTCTAACTAGAGCTCACTTGTGCACAAGGTTCACACTATTCGGATGTGACATTCGGCATACTCTTGAATCTCTCGATTTGACAAAAATCATTTAAAAGTAAATTAGGATCTCAAAAGCTTCTTTTAAATCTATTTCTAAAGTACTAATCACCGTGATGTAATAAATCCATTTGTAAGACTTCATGTTGTAAAACCTTTGCATGAGGTTTAAATATTAAATCAAAGCATGGTGAACATAAAGCTTATTCATGAATGCACATCACAAAACAAGTAAGGCACGTTTTGACCTAAATCATGATAAAAAGCTTATTTTTCGATTTCTAAAACCCTTTACATATATATATAGCTTATATATCTACCAACAAGTTTTTAAAAACGTAGTATTCACAAGTGCCTAGCATTCTACCAACTCATGTTTTCCACAATTGCATTTAAAGAAAACTGGCAGCATTTAATATATGTATATCATTATATAGTGTATGGAACTTTTAAAATAGACGCCCCTTACTCGCCTCACAATAGTGGGATGCTATGTCGCTATCGGTTTGGGTGCATTTCTAGCTAATTCTACTTGCCAGTCACCTGTTACCTCTTTTGGGACACCACCACGGCCAACCTTCCTCACTTAGACACTTTCTAGCAACAAATTAAACTCAATGTACTTAAGTGCACACATATAGCTTTAATCTATTGACAATAATCTTCAATCAATGAATCTTTAATCTAGCATCACATTTTTCATCCTTGTTAATGACAATAATCTCACATGCAATCTATGAACTTTCAACCACCCAAGTCCAATATAACATGATGTACTAACGTTGCATGCTTACCTTTCAGTTTTTATCTTGAATTCCACATGTAGCTCACAATTTTCTCACACCCCCAGTCACCATTGCCGCCACAAGCAAAACTAATCAACATACATCTTAGTTTTCCTTTCTATGAGTGATCTTAAGATTAAAACACTTACCCATCATATTTCTTGTTCAAAACCACTGTACTTTTAAGATCCACCTACATGCATGCACCCGGTTCTTTGAATCCGTGAAGATTTTTGCTACCACAAGCACAATCTCACATTACAATCGGTTCACAAGCCATGCATTCAAACAAAATGATAACTTTCACATTTTTTATCTTAAAATCACCAAGCTAAACCTCCACTTTCTCTTTCGAGCTCCAACAATGGCATGCAAGAGAAAACCTTTTAGTTTTTCTTCGATCTTCTCCAAAACTGAGCCTACTCCAAGCCTTTTTCTTCTTTCCCCTTTCTTCCCTCTTTTGCTCTCAAGGCTTATTCCCTTTCTTTTCTCTCAAAGGTGTGGTTTTTCCAAGCCTTTCCTCACCTTTCTTTTCTTTTTTTATTCCTCACTTCACATTAGACCAATTTAGCACCTATTCACTTTTCATGCACCAATTTTCTCCCTTGTTCATTGGCCCAATATCTAGCCTCATTTTTTCTTCTCCATCTACCACCTTCACCATATCATTTTTTCTTTCTTCATTCTTTATTCCATGCACCAACTTATTCCTCCAATAATATTTAATGCACAACTTTTACTTTATATTTTATTTAGTCATTCATTAACCATTCAAGTCACATGCATCCCATGTTTTTCTTTTCTCATTTGGCTACCTAATGCACCAATCTCATTACGTACAATATGATTTATTTTTATTCTTAATTTTACTTCACATGGTGGGGGTCTCACATGTTCCCCACTAACTTTTTTCTTTTTGCATACAACCATTTGCATGTAATAGTGAATTCACATGCACATTTCATTACTCCACATATTTTCATTATCTTAATTAATTTTTCATGTCCCCATTCCTTCCAAACTCACTTGTACTATTATTGGTACTTACATCACTAAAATTTCACTCATTAAAATAATATTCTATAATCAATAAAATATTATTTTATCAATCAAATCATCAAAATTATATTACAACTGCCCCACTTAAGTTCAACACATAGATTATATGAGTTTATCCACCACTCACAATAGGAATATGTCAATATTATTTTAATAATATTTTTAATAAAATAATATTAAATTCTAAAATTTTTCATTTAGCTTTCAGGGTTCCAAAGCATTTCAATTTATCTAGGTTTAGCTCTAGCGCTTCTTTTTACTCCATTACAATGACCTTAATAAAATATTATTATTTTATTATGTGTGGAATATTTTATTCTAAAATATTTTGTTCCCTCTTCACCACTCTTAAACTCTTGAATTGACCTTTATTGGTCTTAATCTTGTTCTTAAAGTCGTATTAACCACCATTGTTGGTCATGGGGTGTTACAGAGTGCCTTGCACACTCTAAATAAACAAGAAATGAAAAAATGAAGCACAATTGATCACTTAGTTGATTTAAGATGTACGAAGTTAAGCTCATACACTTTTGTAAAGGATGGAAGTGAGATACAAATGTAACGAGAAGGTTTTTGGCCTTCTAAGCTTAAAATCATTTTGGATGGCTTCTCTATCTTGTTTTTTATAATTAGGGAAGCTTTAAATACTTGTAAAATGAATTTTAGTCATTGGAGAAAGAAACTAGCTATTTCTAGCCGTTATTTTGTCCTTTTGTGCTTAAATTCAAATTTTTTTGATAGTGTGCTCTTAGTTGACTAACCATACTTCTTAGTCGATTAAGTCTTCTTTGTCTTGTAAACAAATTCTCTAGCAGTGAGCTCTTAGCTGGCTAACAATACTTCTTAGTCAACTAAGTATTTTTTGTCTAGCAATCAAATTTTTTACTATGAGCTTTTAGTTGGCTAACCATATGTAATGACCCCTTCCCCTCGATCGCTACCAGCGTTCGAGACTTGTGAGTGAACTTCCCAAATCTCAAACAAGCCTTAATTCAATCTCCACACCACATTAAATATTAACACAAATAATAATTTACACAAAATATTCATCATGATTAAAACATAACTATTTGAGACAAACATCTAAGTTTAATAACTACATGTACAACTAGTCATAGTATTTAAACATTTCCACATAGTCTTAAGCTTTAGCCATTACACCTTTAGATACTATTGATTCTTACAACCCGGATTATTTAATACACACACGACCTCTAAGTAGCGGAGTGACCCAGAGTGAAAGTCTAAAGATGCCGTACCTAGGGTGTAGTCACCCTCGTAATGCTGACAAAGTCCTAAAGCTGATTACTTATCTACAAAAGAAAGTAAAGTGGGGTAAGTCTCACAGACTCAGTGATCATCAACCCCGTGAGTAAGGTGTAGATGGGAAACAAGCTAAAGGTAGAAGATTTGATGATTTAAAAACATAAGAATATATGCACAAGTAATTTAGTCAAAAGGAAGATTTATGCCTCGTATGCAAATAAGTAAGTTTAAACTAATTAATCATTCAACAACGAGTT
>NW_018397271.1:615009-615247 GCF_002168275.2 Theobroma umbraticum | reverse complement strand
CATAATTTTTCTAGTGTTATATGTTGATGACATATTGCTTCTACGAAATGATATACCATTGCTGCAATCTACGAAGATATGGCTATCCAAACAATTCTTCCTGAGAGATTTGGGAGAAGCAACTTACATTTTAAGAATAAAGATCCATAAAGATAGATCTAAAAGGTTGCTAGGTTTTTCCCAACCACATACATAGACAAGGTGCTAAAGAGGTTTAGCATGATGGAGTCCAAGAAGG
>NW_018397271.1:614415-614505 GCF_002168275.2 Theobroma umbraticum | reverse complement strand
AATAATATTAAAATATTAATATTTTATTTGTTATTGAAATTAGTCGTGAAGAATGACTGTATGGCTAATCTAAGTGGGGGAGAAGAAGTA
>NW_018397271.1:614128-614405 GCF_002168275.2 Theobroma umbraticum | reverse complement strand
TTGAAGAAAAATAACATAAGTGGGGCTCGTTTGCCTTCATTAAATAGAGCTAAGAAAGAATTTTGAAGAAAAACGACATAAGTAGGGCTCAATGCCTTTATTAAATATTATGGTAAGTATAATTTAAATATTATAGTGACACCTTGGCGAAGTATGAGTTTGGTATTTTATTTATACAAGTATAAAGAAAGAAAAACAAAGGAAATTGGAATTAAAGGAATGATTGGAGGACCTAATTGAAAGGAATAAGAAGTTGAGGGGTGAAATTGTAAATAAT
>NW_018397271.1:613279-613673 GCF_002168275.2 Theobroma umbraticum | reverse complement strand
AGTGGAAATAAATTAAAGAATGAATATGGATAAGTAAAGGAGGATTTTTAACCATTGTGGAAGAAAGGAAATTGGTGTATGAAAACTTATTGGTTGACAAAATAGCAAAATGAAAATAAAAGGCAATTGTGTGCATGAAATTTGATTGGTTAAATGGGTGGCCATATGAATACCAAGTTTCAAAAGTAAAAGAGAAAAAGGGATAGGCCTTGGGAAGTTGAGAGAACCGACCATTGAGAAGGGAAAAGGAAAAATTGCTTTGAAAGCTCCACTCGAGAAGAAGAAAAGAGAAAGAAAATAGAAAAAAATAGAGGAAATGGAGAGAGGCTTGGGTTTGTGAGGATTTAAGAGAAATCGTGGGTTTCCATACTTTTTTCTTGTTAAGCCTTGATGC
>NW_018397271.1:601477-613179 GCF_002168275.2 Theobroma umbraticum | reverse complement strand
TAGTCAATGCATCTAGTTTTCTTTACATAATATTCAACAAAACCAAAACTAAGCTTCACACATAAAAATTAAACATGAAGACCAATCAAACTTTATTTTACTTAGTCTTGCTTCTCTCTTCTTTTTTTTTTGTTATCATTAAAAATGATATTCAAAACTTCCCCTTAATGAGTGCATCTAAATTTTCTTTTAATCTTTAAATCAAACTTTAATGAATAGGAATCATAAGCACTCATTCACCTAAGTCATACAAGCTTATAGATATAGTTCAATAACTTCAAGAGTCAAGCTTGTAACTATGTAAGAACAAATGTATGGGAGTTAAATTATTGCAAGAGATTGTCAAGGATTACTCAAATAATGTTCAAGAAAATTTGATTATTTTGTCATAATTGAAACTATAATAATTTTAAAGCTAACAAGTAGCTCTGTTAGTAAACTTTGTGGACCAAATGAAGGCTTTCCTTAACCATGTTATGTATGAATATACTAGATAACATAATTAAGTGAGAGGGTCCTAGTTTGCCTAGTAGTAAATTCTCACAGCTCATGGTCAATTAATTTATTATAGAAAAGATAAATGATCGTCAAACTAATAATATATTTTATTAGGTTTTATGTATTATCATCATGCATACATGCATCATGAAGTGTTCAAAGTCCGTGTATAACTAGTATGCTTACAATTATTCAAATGTACTTTGAAACATATCCATAAACATGAGTCCACTTTTAATTTTGCTAAAGAAAAGCACTCTAAATACTGTTAACTATATTAAATGGAAAAAAAAAACTTAATATCGTCCTTAATAATGACAAGATCACATGGGTTTTTTTTTACCATGAGTGAGAAGCACTAACTTCTCAAACAACTCCACAAGATATTGAATATCATAAGAAATGGCATGATGCAAACGAGCTGGTTAAGTGCTATATCTTAACTTTTATGAATAGTACCTTACAAGAGCAGCCCAAAGGAATGGATATTGCTGTTGACATAAAGTTGCACCTACATGAGATGTTTGGTACAAACACAAGGTCTATGAAGGTGAAAAACAATCAATGCTTTTAAAGACCTTAAGTAGAAACTTAGGGAGCATGTTAAAGACTACATGATGAAAGTGATCTTTTATCTCAATAAGGCAAAACTACATGGTGCCAAGATAGATGTGGAAACGAAAATATCAATGATTGTTCATAGCTTGAATTCGCCATTTCCACAATTCAAATTGGATTACAAGCTACACACTATTAATTCTTACACCTTAATTAGTCTACTTAATGATCTCTAAAATATAGATAAGGTTCTTGATTTGAAAATGAAACTTGAAGCACATTTGGTTTCCACTTCTAGCCTAAACCCAAGTTTAAAAAGAAAAATGCTAAAAATAAAAAGAGTGTTAAGGGCTTAGTGGGAGCAAAGAAAAGCTCATGAAGGAAAATACTTGTTCACAAGACAACACAAAAGCTAAATGTTTCCACTGTGGTGTAAAAGGAAATTGGAAGCAAAACTACATTGTTGACTTGGAAATTTAAAGATAGTAAAATGAGGTATGAGTTTTCTAAATATTTTATAAGCTTGTTTAATGGTTGATTCTATGGATACTTGGATAGTAGATTCTAGAGCCATTAACCATGTTTTTAATTTTTTGCAAGACTTTCTAAAAAAAAGAAAACTGAGAAAAGGGGTAGTTTCGAATGAGGATGGCATATGGTACCTTCATTTTAGCATTTGTAGTGGGAGCCATTGTTCTTTAATTTTCTTATGGTCGTAGCTTAGTCTTGGAAAATGTTTATTTCATTCCAAAGAGTTATAGAATTTTAATTTCTGTTTTTTGTTACATAAAATATGGTTATCCTATTTATTTTGATTACACAGTCACAATTTATGCAAATAAGGATTTTATTTGTCCTTAAATTGCTAGATATAATTTGTTTTTCCTTAAGCCTACAACTTATTTTGCATATGATGTAAAGGCAATATGATCTAAAACTAAAAGAGTCAAATAATCGAGCATAAATCAAAACTATTTATGGCATATATGTTTGGTTCATATCAATCAAAATAGACTCAATAGGCTTATAAAGGATGGTACTTTACTAGACATGGTTGAGGGTCCTCTGCTAATGTGTGAGTCTTGTATTAAAGAAAAAATGACCAAATGGCCTTTCAAGGCAAAAAGGAACAAAATGTCGAATGTTCTAAATTTGTCGATAAAAACTCATGACTATCAAGCATTTGTTGATAAATAAGGGGAATTTATCGGTAAATGGAACACAAAATACTTCTTGTAGCATTTTGCCCTCTATCTATTGATAGATGACCCACAAGTATCGATAAATTAGTACTATAACTTTGCTGGGTAAAATCTTGAACATAATCATTCCATAAGCCTTTCTATTTCAAGGGACTATTTCATGCTAAGGTTCTATCTAACCAAGCCAATATCACCATAATCTAGTGTTAATAACATCGTTAATAATCATTTAATCATAACCTAAGCATTCAAATGAACAACAAATCAAGCAATGCTCATTTAATCATAACCTAGACTAATTAACCCCATTCATCATAACATTCCTATCTATGCTTGGGTCTGCCCCATTTCAACAAAAAGTGGTTCAAACCACCACTATTTAAAGGTTTCTTAGCATACTGTGTAAGTGGCATTCCTCCTCACCCACAATCATTCAAAAGGTCCCACCTCACACATGTGGGTTAAAAATGTCAAAGTTAAAAAATGTCATTTTTGTTCATAAAAACTTAATACCAAGCTTAAAATCATCAAAAATGGTGATTTAGGTTGAAACTTTGTTAGAGGGGGCTTAGGGTTGAGAAAATACATTGAAAAAATGGTTAAGGTTGCCAACCCTTGTAACATGTGACCTATTTATAGTTTAAAGTGTAAAAATACCATTTTAACCTGTTTATTTTTTTGAAAACGATATCATTTATTGATAAATCAAGGTCATCTATCGATAGATAAGCTTAAAGATTCTTTAAAATGCTCTCTAGTTATAATTTATCGATGGATGTGTCCATTTATCGATAGATTTGGCCATGTATAGGTTGATCTACCCATCTATCCATATATGTTTTTCAGTGCTCTTTTAAGAAAACCTTTCTGGGTGGAATCTATCGATAGATAGGCTCCAATAAGCAAAAATAAGCATTAGAAACTTCTCTAATTAGGCTCTTTTTAACACCAAACTTAGAAAATCATCTGAATGCATCAAACAATGAATTTTTCCAAGATTAAAACTTAGTTTTGAATGTTCAAAACATGAAACAAACACACTCACCTAAGGATTTCTTAATTCAGCACCATACAACAAGGTGGAATTTCACATTCTTCCCTTTTTATGAAAATTTGTCCTTTTATTTAAATAGTGTACTAACCTTCGTTGAACAAATTTGAGTATTGCACTCACATATTGTTCTCAACTTCCTAAGTTACTTCCTTGTTCAAATGATTGTGCCATTGTACCTTGATCAACACAACCTCCTTGGAGCGTAATTTCTTCACTTGCCTATCTAAAATGGCTGTCGGTACCTCCTCGTAATTTCAATCATCTCCTAGCTAAAGGACTCATGCTAAATCACGTGAGATGGGTCTGGTTCGTTACTTCGCAGTACCAAAACATGAAACATGGGATGTACACTAGCTAGATTTAGTGAAAGTACTAATTGATTTGCTACCATGCCAATACTGTTAAGAATCTCAACAAGTCGAATATACCTTGGGCTCAACTTGCCCTTCTTGCCAAACCTCAGAATGCCTTTGGTTGGCAAAACCCTCAAAAACACATGGTCACCAACCTTAAATTCTAACTCTCGACATCCATGGTCTACATATGACTTTTAGTGACTTTATGCCATCAACATCCTTTCTCTAATTAATGGTATCGTGTCAGTTGTCTTTTCAATTATCTGCTATCCAAGTAACTTCCACTCATTGACCTCAAACCAACATATGGGTAATTTACACCTCTGCTCATATAAAACCTCATAAGGTGCCATCTAAATACTCGCTTAGAAGCTATTATTGTAGGTAAACTCAATCAATAGCAAGAGTTAATCCCAAGAAACTCTAATGTCTATGACACAAGCCCTTAACATGTCATCTAGTGTTTGAATGGTCCTTTTAAACTATCCATTTGGCTATGTGTGCAAAGCAATACTAAAATTCAACTTAGTTCCCTAAGCCTTTTGTATTTTCCCACAAAATCAACTAATGAACTGTGCCTCTAACTAACATTATAGTGACCGTAACATTTTGCAATCGCACTATCTCATCAATGTACAACCTAGAGTATGGTGTTGCTTTGTAAGTGATCTTCATTGGGAGGAAATGTGTGGACTTGGTCAACCTATCCACAATCACCCAAATAAAATCGTACCTCTTGCTCACACGGGGTAGCCCAATCACAAAACTCATAAAAATAAGCTTATTCTGTATTACCTCCCATTTCTTAGAAGGATCGGGATTGACATGTGGACCCGACGGGTGTAGCCTGTTAGGCCCAAGCAAGACTATTTAACATTTATCATTAACATTTGACAAAAAACATTTATCATTTCGTAAACACACATAATCATCATAAGTATACAATTCAACTTATGTGTACTATCATACACAATATTACAAATATATGGAACTTCTCAACATATTAGTGTAAGTGCAACATTCACACATCATCGAAGTCCACATTCTCAATGCACCACATCTTTTACATATCTTAACCCCCTCAGGTGTCCATATGGGCTTTTAAGCCATTTTTCATATTTAAGCGTAACATTCATGATAGTGCCTAAATGCGAACTATGTTAACATAACATGTACACAATCCAAAAACATAGTCAAAACCATAAATATAAACATAAGACCGACTTGTCAGAGGAATGTAACCAAACCTTTAGGCATCAAGTGGCTATTAAAAACCTATTAAAAACGAAGACTGAACACTTGTATCTATGACACTGGCTACCATCAGAGTACTATCACTAATCTATAACAAAATAAATGGGAAGAAATAATATGTAAGTTATAAGGACTCCATGAGTGGATACAAGAAGGGGACAAGCCAAGGGATAAGAGTATTTAGTAAACATGCATTTGAAAAATCTCATGTTGTTCATAAATAATTTAATCATAAAAGTTATGAAACATAGTACTTAAACATGTTTTAAATAGCCTTTGCATGGAAAACAAGTTTACATAAACTTAAGAAACCTTTTTAGCTTTGAAAAACCGTTAAACAAGCCATTACATACAATTTTGGAACTCATCTATCGATAGAAGATGAACATCTATTGATAGATTTGAAGCAGAATGCTTCTTGTTGCATTTTGTCTACTATCTATCAATAGACATTCTCCACGTATCGATAGATAACCTCTGAAACTTTAATTTTTGGGCAAAATTCTACATTTTACTCTTCCTTAAGTCACCTCTTGAGACTATCATTAAGGCTCAGTTTACCTCATCAAGCACATTCTCTGCCATTATAAAGTGTTAGATCATAAACAAAACTCAAATGAACTTAGCATGCAACATTTCATAAACATAACAATCATCATCATTCCATTAATATTAACATTCACATGTGTTGATGGGTTGAACCCATCATAAAAGTGAAGTTGTCATTGCACCCAGTGTGAGAGGAATCAATCACACTCATTGAGTTCTTATACTCATAGCATTAAGTATGTGGTATGTCCATCAAATAGATGCTTACCCATCTCAAAAGGCATATGAAATGCTACATCATATACGCACCTCATGGCATTTCTCATGCCCAATCAATTATCTCACGTAACATGTGAAACATACATTATATACATAATCTCATGCCATTTGTCATACTTTCTTAATCATCTCATGTAGTAAATGGAATAAACATCATATACATAAACATATCAAGCTTAGATGGAAAAGCATTACTCAATCCATCATGCATCCCATGCATTCAACATAGCAAGCACTCACGTCGTGATGTTCATACATCAATATAAATGATTTCTCCTGCTCACACTAGTCCGAAGATCAGAATAATTGAGTGCTACACACAATAAAGTGCTTATTCCCCCTTGTTAAAAATTAATACATAATAGAATATTTCTATACATTGTAGATTACAAACAAGTTTCGAAAATAATTTTCTTATCCATAACTTTTTCAGTTCAAAAAATATTTACAAAAAATCATATTCATCAATAAACCTCAATTCATGCTTTAACTTTACACATCAAAATAGTTTTGAAAGTAGTATATCCACTCACCTTGATTAAAGACCTAATCACAGCCTTTCTCTAATGATTTCCTTTGAGTTGTTGATAGTTCCCAACACAATAATCATAATAATCAAATCAAGTTATAGACTAGCAATCTTGGAATAATCATTCTAAGAACTTTTGAACATTATTCTCTTTTGACTAAGTCTGTTTTCTTTGACAAAACCCACTCTAAAATTCATAAATCCATGAGCCTTACCTTACTCAGCTTAGATGACTTGAAAAATTTCAAAACTCTTAGCTTTGATGTTCTGACAAAATTTTTGGGCATATAAACATAAATTTCAGAATAAAAAAGATGAGCTTTAAAGGCTCTAAACCATAAAAATTACATTTTTTCATTAAATCTCAAATCTAAGATAAACATCATTGAAAGTAATGATTTTTGGACTAAAACCTAGTTAAAAAAGTTTAAGAAAGGGTTGTCCTCAGCAAAAATGGTTAAGGGTTGAGAAACCCTCAGTTATTGTGACATATTTATAGTTTAGGAAATGAAAATATGCTTTGACCCTTTTTATTTTTGTGAAAATGATGTCATCTATCAATAGATCGGGGCAATTTATTGATATATCAGCTTTAGAGCCCTTTTTAAAAGATTTTTGCTTGCTATCTATCAATAAATTGAAGCCATTTATCGATAGATTTGGCTATATATAGATAAATTTGCTCATCTATCCATAGTTGTTATTCAAGGTAGCTTTGATAAGACTTTTCTATATTGTATCTATCGATAGATGAAAACATCCATCGATAGATAAGCTCCAGTAATAAAAAATAAACCTTAGAAACATGTCCAATTGGACTTCTTTTAACACCAAACTTATCAAATCATCTTAATACATTAAAACATCAATTTTTTTCTAAGATTAAAACATAGTTTTGAATGCTCAAAACACAAAATCATCTCAAAACATTAAAACATGAAAGTCCCTATGCTAAAACTAAATTTCAAGTGTTCCAAAACACAAATTTCACTTGCTTGTCAAAGGATTTTTTAATTTAGCAATCCTACATTAGGGTGGGGTTTCACATCCTTCCATCCAAAAATAGGCAATGGTTGTAATCACACGACAGGCCTTTAATGCTTTGCCCTAACTTGTTGGCATAATAGACACTTGGCCACAAATTCAGCCACATCCCTCTAAAGGCTTTCTTACCATTACATCACGTTCAAGTCATTGCCTGGATGAACAATTTAGGCTACCACATGGACTTCTTCTAAGATTTCTCATATCAAATCATCAATATCTACCATATGTACTCTAGATCCATATCTAAGTAATCTATCAATGCCTTTAGCAAACATCTACTTTTTTTCACTTAAGGATCCTCTAAAGAATTTATCACAAAATCATCCTTATCTTGGGCTTCCCTAATGCACTCCATCAACATCGATTTTACTCTAAAATGGGCTACTATTGCCTCTAAATCATCAACTTCAAATCAAATGCCCATATCATTTAACTCATGCATACATTATACATCAAATCGAATGATCTCCTCTCAATTAAGATGTGGGCTAAGCTCCCCATAGACTTTTGACTTAAAGCATCTACTACCACATTGGCTTTGTTAGGGATGGTACAATATCATGCAATCATAATCCTTAAGGAACTCGATCCATCGACATTGCATGAGGATGAAATCTCTTTGCTCAAAATGTATTTGAGATTTTTATGGTCCATATATATCTCACAATCTCATCATATAGATACTGCTTTCAAATCTTTAAGGTAAATACTATAGTTACCATCTTCAAATCATTTATGGGCTAATTCTACTTATGCCTTTTGAGCTATCTTGATGCATATGCTATCACATTTCTGTGTTGTATCAACACATATCCAAGTCTTACTTAAGATTCATGACAATAAACTATGTAACCCCCTAAGCCACAAGACAAACTCAATATTGGGGCTATGGTAAGACAAGTCTTAAGCTTCCTAAAGCTCTCCTCACATGTGTCTGTCCATATAAAGTTAACACCCTTTTGCATCAACTTAGTCATGGGAGCTACGATCTTGGAGAAATCCTTAACAAATCTCCTATAGTATCTAACCAATCTTAAGAAGCTTCGTATCACTATAACGAAAACAGGCCATGGCCATTTCTTCATTGCCTCAATCTTCTTTAGGTCCACCATCAAACCATCCTAAGACACTATTTGGCCCAAGAAGCTAAACTGCATAACCAAAACTTGCACTTGAAAATTTTGGCATATAATTGGTGCTCTCTCAAAGTTTGAAGCACAATCCTCAAGTATAGCTCATGCTCCTTTCGACTTCTCGAGTAGACTAATATATCATCAATGAACATGACCACAAACTTATCTAAGTATGGTTTAAACACCTTGATCATCCTATCCATAAACATTGTAAGGGCATTAGTCAATCCAAAAGAGATAGCCAAGAACTCATAATGACCATACCTTTTACCGAAAGCAATATTGCGCATGTCCCTATCTCTAATCCTCAACTAATGGTTACCTAATCGTAAGTCAATTTTAGAGAAATATCTGACCCTTTACAATTGATCAAAGAAACCATCTATATGTGGGAAAGGATACTTGTTTTTTATGGACACTTTATTCAACTGCCTATAATAGATACAAAGTCTCATCGATCCATTCTTCTTCCTCACAAATAAAATCAGTAGACCCCATGGTGAGAAACTGAGGTGAATGAAGCCTTTGTCCAATAAATCTGTACACCAAAATCAGGTTGTCGCAAACCAAAATTGTCCATGTGTCTAGCCACTAATGGTGGTCCACACAAATGCCAATTGAAAAACTTACACTAGGTTTGGATTATGTGGTGTCATGATGCTATGCTAGTAGCCAAGATTTCCAGAAAAATCTCACCCCCTCAAAGATTATTTGTTTTTGGCCTTAAAAAAAGACAAAAAAAAAAATTCTCAATAAAAAGGATGCCTAAGGCTTGGGTTTTTCCCTTTTATTTTTCTATCTGATTTTCTCATTTCTTTCTTATAAGGTGAGATAGACATATAAAAGGTATTTATAGTTAGGCTAAAATGTTGATCCAACTTTTGGTTTAATTGCATTTTAATCCTTCCACTTAATTAAATGATTTAACTAAGCCTATATTGGAAATCCCTAATTTCCAATTAAATCACGATTCCATTTTAATTTCACATTGTCATCTTATTGTGTGACCATTAAGTCCCCAACATGCTGGCAATAAATATTAATCAATTCATTAAGAATTTACATTTATATTTATATATCATGAGCGATATCTAAATGTTTGGGATTGGTTATGGCTTGATTCCAATCATGCAACAATATCATTCATGTTGAATGATTAAAGGTTTGTTTTCACCAATAAGACATCAATTATAACAAGTTATAAGTCTAATTGGATTAAGTCAATGAGATTAATATGCTTTGCAAGGGAACAATAATGGGTTGCGATTATGAGATCCTTATGCATCGAAGCGCAATCTCAAAATGTTGTTGTTCAATGTATCATTGAGACTGGACATCAATAATACCTATAGACTGGTATATTCTATATTCCTTACTTAAGAAGTAACCAATTGATCTCATAGATTGAAGTATAGAGATACTTGAAACTATAATGTAGGTGCTTGCCTAGGAGAGCAAGTTCACTGAACATGACCCACCATGAGAAGTGCATTTGGTATTTCACTGAAACATCTATGCAATACTTCTTATATGTTAGTTGTGTAAATACTCTTTAGACTTGAGACACCAGGTTGTCTTATGTGTGGAGTGCTATGCTTTGATTTCATCCTTAGAGGTGTCTCACCAAGGATGCCAAAACAAGATGCTTTTGGGTATAGCATGAAGCATGCGAAAGCAAATTAATGGTTAAGATAAGAATTATCACCCGAAGTGATGCAGGGGACATATCCTAACTATTTTTGGTTGATATTAGTATATTGAAGTCCTTGGCCAAGGTGACTTAAAGATTATGAAAGGAGTTTAATAAGTCTTTATAAAGCTGATGACCAAACTTTAAAAACAAATATGGAGATCAATAAGAGCAAGCAGTCCAACATACTTGTAACAACTACTCCTCGATCGCTACTGGCATTCATGTCTCGCGGAAGATCCCTTCAAGACCTGAACAAGCCTTACTTAAAACATTAGTACTTATAATTTCCAAATGTACATTTGAATTGACACTATTGTCTAATCTCGTAACAAATTACTCTATGAAGACTTGACCTCTACCAACGGAGTGACTCAGAATAAAGTGCTATGAGATGCTTTTTCCTATCCGTGGTGGGCTGAAAATGCTGATGAATTCACTCTAGGCTGATTACTATTTACAAAAGGGAAATAAGGGGGTGAGTCTCACAGACTCAGGGATCATCAGCTCCATGAGTAAGGCATAGATTGGAAACAAGCATAAGGCAGATAAATTTGAATAATAAAACCAGAATGTCAAATCATAAACTTAAGAAACCAAATCATAAGTAGGATATTTGTGCCCTATAAAAGTAATGACATAAATCATAATACAATATTTTCACTTGGCAAAACGGTGCCGAAAACAATGTTATGAAATCGAGTTCAAACATCAAAAACATTGCTTGCCATGCAAACGTGAATAATGGTATAAAGTATGCACGCTCCCAAATTATGTGGCATGTAAAGGAATCAAGTGTACAGCAACATAAAACACCTCATGTTTGGCAAGTAAGCACTGAACGCTTTTATTCAAACAAAGGGAGCTGCAAAGAAATCTCAATTCTCCAGCATGTAAAAGAGTATGCGTCGAAAACTCAAAAGGCTCTTGAGTAGGTAAATATAGTAATCACTCGTGGACCCATTTTCACGTAATAACATCTGGGAGCTCTGCTACACCAAATCCCCACAGCCATGGCAGTCTCAATGATGTTGACCGACATCGGAGAATTAAGCGGTCGTAACTGCGAATATCACTTGTGGCCTAGCCACATATAACAATCCATGGCCTTGCCACATATATCATAGACTATGGCCCCATTCACATTTAACAGCCCGTCGGTGACCTAAAAGTTCTTTAGCTAGAGCTCACTTGTTCACAAGGGTCACACTTAACTGAAGTGATAGCCGGCCTACTCTCGACGCTCTCGGTTTGTCAAAATCGTTTTAAAAACCAATTCAAAGGTTGTCAAAGACTTTTGCTTTAAATCATTTAAAAACAAAGTTCAACAACTTTTCCAAGTAACTTTCCACATTAAAAAGCATGGTGTAAATATTTATGTACAAATCGGGCTAAAACTGAAGTTCAACAGTTGCATTCAAAATCATTTAACAAATGCATTAGCTATGCATATCAAATAAAAAGAAAAACAATACAAGGCATAGTTTTTGATGCAAACATTGTGAAAGGCTTGTTTCTCGATTTTTAAAACTCTTTACATGTATAGCTTATCT
>NW_018397271.1:586604-601467 GCF_002168275.2 Theobroma umbraticum | reverse complement strand
CCAAATCACTTTAAAAACACTTGCATCTACAAACTTCCTATGGTTTCTACCAGCTCATGCTTTCTGCAATAGCAATATATAAATCATTATAAATCTATTTTAAAATTCCCTATCGAGGTTAACAGCTCATGCTATCCACAATACACTTAAGAAAACCATCAACGCTTACCAACGTAAATCAATATATATAGAGCGGAGATTTCAAAATAGGCACCCCCTACTCACCTAACAATGGCGGGATATTACTTCACAACTAATCCAGTTATACTTCCTTTTTTGGTTATTCACTACGGCTATCTTTTTTCGTTTGCACACTTCCTAGCAACAAACCAAGCTTAATGCACTTAGTTTTGGTCATTCTCATTTTCCTTTCTCAATCATATATTCATCATCATCTTGGTAGCTTACATTATGCTAGGATATCTTTCTTTTCCACTCAATTCTTTCACATTCATATACCTTTCGACATACTTTTACTAATGGGATTATATTTCTTACTTGCATAATCCTTTACATTACGTATACTGGCATCTTGATTATAGCATTAAGTGCCTATTTTACCCTTTCTAAGTAATTTTCATTCAAATCCATCTTATATTTTCATAACATTAACTATATATACATGGCAGCAACAATCATTCCCAATTACTAAAAAAAAAAAAAATCATTCCCAATTACTAAATTTTTTTGCAAGTCACATGCATCACCATTATCAATCCACTTTCATTGCTTTATTTCGTAATCCACCATTTACATTATTTCTCTTTATCCTCCCAAATAACTTGCCAAACAAACTCAATACTTCTAAGTAGCTTATGCATGTTGGATTTCTTTCAACAACAATATTCACATTTCAATATGCCACACTAAACATGATATCAATTTCTAATAATCATATATCAACATTTTTAAACTTTTCATAACAACACAGATCCATCATTTTCATTCATTGCATTTTTAACTCTCAACTAGCATAATTGTTTCCTAGTTATACTCAAAGCATCTTAGCATCATTTCACATTGCATGCCTTACCTTTATGATGATTTAAACCTTGCATGCAACCTCGATGTTCTCCCAAAGTTCCACCCACCAAGCTACCAACATTCACACATCATTTTCTCACAATACTCAACCAATCGTAAGCTTAAAAACATAGTATAAAGCTTACCACTTTCTTTTCACTTAGAATCCACCATGCACCATGACTTGGAATGGCTTGCATGTCACCAAACTTCTTCCAATCAAACCGATCTTTGCTACCACAAGACATCTCCCTTAGTCATCAATCCATTTGTAAAGATTAATCAAAGTAAAAATCAAAATCCTTACCTTTCCTTGCTTGAATCACAAAACCGTGCTCTACACCTCCATCCACACTCCTCGGCTTCTCTTTTGAATGTTGGGGATTTCTTGATTGCTAGAATGGCACAAGGCTACAAAAATGGAAGAGGAAATCTCATAGTTTTCTCTTAATCTAGTGCAACCCGAGCCTTTTTCTTCCTTTCTCTCTTTTTCTTCTCTTTATTTCTTCCTCCCTGGTGAATTACTTTCAAACTTCTTTTCCTCCCTTTCCTTCTCAATTGACCGACCCCTCAAGTCTCTTTAATTTCCTTCTCACCTTTCTCTTTGACTCTTGGAACTTAACCTTTATATAGCCACCCATTGGGCCAATCACATTTCATGCATAAGTTTTGCCTTTGTTTTCATTTGGCCACTCTCATAAGCCAATCAAAATTCACGCATTCTCATTCCTTTTATTTTATTTGACCACCTTGTCATCCAATGGTGCTTCATGCACTAATTTCCTCCTTGGTCCATTGGTCTAATATCTATCCTTACCATACTTTCCCATTTAATCTTCTTTTATTATTTAATTCATCCACCACCTTATTCCTCCAATCACCTTTCATGCACCAATTTTATTTTATATTTTATTAAGTCATTCTTCAAACCATTCAAGACACATGTATTTATGTCTCCTTTTTCTCATTACGCCACTTAATGCACTAATCATTTTGCATGCAAACAAGTTTAAGCCTATCATACTTTTTTTTACTTCACATGATGGGGCCCCACATGATAGGGGCCCCACATGTTCCCCACACACTTTCTCCTTTTTATATGCCATCAGTTGCATGTAATAGTGAATTTTACATGCACATTTCATTGTCTTACATAATCTAACTCCCTTTAGTTAGTTAATGTTCACTTAGCTTTAAATATGGTAATTGCACATAAGTCCTCAACTTTCCCTTATTTACCATTTGTCCCACCAAACTTTCCATTCTTGCAATTTGATCCTTCAATCAACTCCTTTAAATTTTTATTTCGTTTTATCTTTCTTCCTTTACATGTGTACAAATAAAGTATCAATTTTGCACTTCACCAAAATATCACCATAATATTTAAATTTATGCTACCTACTCATCCTTTGCTTAATAAAGGTATGTGGGCCCCGATTATGTCATTTTTCTTCAAAATTCATGCTTACTTCTTCTCTCCCACTTAGACTAGTCTTATACTCCTTTTTCATGACTAATTTAAACCATAGGCAAAATAATAATATTTTAATATAATTTTATTAATAAAATATTAGTTTATTATGAAATTTTTCACTTGACTCCTGGGGTCGCAAAGCATCTCACTTTGCCCCAGTTCACTTCTGATTCACTCTTTTGATCTTGATAATTCATCCTCGATAAAATATTATTATTTAATTATCATTTCCTCACGTACGAAATATTTTATCTCAAAATATTCCTTTCGTCTATCTCTACTTTTTCGCGCTTAGATTTACATCCAACAACCCTCCATCTTGTCGATGAGATCATGTTGGTTCCTATATGAGGGTACAAGGTGTTACAATACTCTTATCATCTCCGAAATATATGATTAAGGAATGAATTACATTGAAAGGTTGATCAATGAAAGGTTGAGTCAAACCATCTTGACTCTTCTAACATTTGGGTGGCCATGATGGATTGCTAGATCCCAATCTTGGTCTATGAACTTTAGGTAGTTAACTTAATATGATAAATTTAAAGTAGTTTAAATTTATCTAATTCTAAGTTTAACCTAAGAAATATATGTTGAGTTCATGGCCTATATGTTAGAAGCCTAATAGGTCATACATCTAAAATGAATATTGAAAATAAAATGGTAAAGGTGATTAAGTTGGAGTTAATCAAATTAAAAGTTATGAGCTTCTCAAGCACTTGATTAAAATTGTTTAATTAAGTTATGCCTAATTAATTAAATTGTTTAATTAAATCATTATGCCTAATTAATTAAATTGTTTAATTAAGTCATTAGGCCTAATTAATTAAATTAAACAATTAAGTTATTGGGCCTAATTGATTAAATTTGTTTAATTAAGTCATTAGGCCTAATTGATTAAAATTGTTTAATTAAATTGTTGGCCTTAATTAATTAAATTATTTAATTAAGTTATTAAGCCTAATTGATTAAATTAAACAATTAAGTTAGCTAGGCTTCTTAAAAACTTAATTAAATTGTTTAATCAAATTATTGGATTAATTGGCAATTACAAAATAGCTTTGTAATTAGGGTTTAAAATTAATTCAAGGTATAAATACCTTGCTATAGCCTCCAAACAAAACGTGAAAAAATGGCTGAAAAAACAAAGGAACAGCACATTAGAAATTCCTTTTGTCTTGCCATTCCTTGTGTGAAGAAAAATAGTTTTTCATTCACTTGATTTCTTTTGTGTGTTCAGCCCTACAATTTTGTGTGGATTATGAGTTTATGAAAGTCATCTTTGCTAGCATATTGTCAAGGCATAACACTCTCAATCCTTAAAAAAGGATTTTCTAATTCATTAATGTGGTTCACCATTAGAGGCTACACAAGGATTCCTTAGACAGCTTTGGTTTGCAACAACCGGGCTGAGGTGGTTAAGCTTTTTGAAGGCTGATTTGGTGGTTTAACAAAGGATTCATCAACCTTTATTATTTAGGTAAACTTGATATGATCATATATATATATATTAGTTTTAATTTAATTCTGTACTCAATTTGGCATGAAAAAGATCCTAGGAACATGAAGCGTAATATAATTTTAAATTTATTTTTGCTACATTTTATTTGTATTTGTTGCATGATCAGCCCTCACCCAACAATAAAAGTACATCATGACCATCCAAATGTTAAGAGAGTCAATATGGTTTAACTAACTGTTTAGTGTATAGCATTTTAGTGTGATTCGATCATTTCATCATGTATGCTGGATAGATAGAAAGCCTGGCTCAATGTCTACTTTCTAACTAATCCATATTAGTCCTACAGTTTCCACATTGACTTACCAAGGTTGCCTTGGTCAAGGACTTTCAATTAATATAAGCAAGGAGTAACAAAGAAATGTCCCCTTCAAATCACTTAAGGTGATAAATCCTCTCTAGACTACTCATTCATCTTTGCGTGCTTCTAGCCATACTACAAAAGCACCTTGTTTAGGCATTTGGTCACCTCTAAACTCATAAAGGTGAAATCAAAGTATGACAATTCACATACAAGATGACTTTGTATTACAACTTTAAGGATTACTTATGTAACACTTTTAATTTTCAATATAAATTAAGTTAATGAATAATTTGAGGTGTGATATTAACAAGGAATGATTTTAAGGTGTTAAGCTTGGATATTTGGAAGTTTTGGAAGCCAAAAACTGCCTACAAAGAAAAATGTATCGATATATTCACCCATGTATCGATACATTCTTGGCAAGAAGAACAATATGGGGTGTTCTAGAGAAAATGTATCAATACATTTAAGGATGTATCAATAGACTTGGAAATTGATGAACATGAATTGATCCATTGTCCCAATGTATCGATAAATTTGAAGTAGAGGGCACTCAAGACCATTTTGCCTGAAATGTATTTACAAATTGCCTTAATGTATCAATACATTTGCTCGAAATTAGGCAGGTGTATCAATACATTGCCAAAAGTATTGATATATCACAAAAGCAAGGTAAAAATAAAAAAAGGCATTTCGCCCATTTACCAAAAATCCTTAAACTCTTTCTCTTTCTAACCTCTTAAAACCCTAAGCTTTAAATAGAGTTGTGGAGAGATTTAGAGCTAGTCAAAGCTTAGGGAAACAATACGGAGGTAAGATTAAATGTTTTTACCTATTATTTTTCAATTTAATAGATTAAATTTTAAGAAATCTAGTTTTTTAGCTTTAGTGAATCTCCCCTGATTCAACTAGAATTTGGAGCTAAGACTTATGCAATCTTGCATCTAAGGTATGGGTTTAGTTTATTAATAAAGAATTTGAGCTAAAATAGTTGGATTGCTAAGATTTGATTAGTTGTGGAAAAGCTGGTTTTTTTGAAAGCTAGGATTTAATTAATATAATGGTGTTCTGATATGTTTGAAGAAGGAAACAGAGTTAGATCAACTCGTTGGCAAGGTAGACAATAATTGGAGGTTATGGATAGAAGCTTGGCTTGGAGTACCTCCAATTTGTCATTACGAGTGGGTTTAGTTTAATATGCATGTAATGCATGACGCATGGAAGATGCGTTGCACTAGTATTAGAATCAAATAAGTATGCCTAGACAATATATGTGTATATGTATATATGTGAATATTGTGTGATTGTGTGTTATGATATGAGCCACATGGGTGGCCAATGCTATGTGTGTCTAGACTAGGATGTTTAAAGGTTATGATGAACCCCTAGGAGTATATTACCTTAGGTGAATGATATGTTGAGATGATTTGATTAAATGATGCCTTGGAGATTTAGAGACACTAAGAACCTAATTGAGCTAAAGACGATTAAAGCTTGATAAATGTGAATTAAGGTTTGATGAGGAAAATGTGAATGAACAAGGCATGATGGTCTTATTTGTGGATTTGAGTTGTTTGATGAGGGGTGAATTTCTGATAAGGGATGAATTTCGAACGTTGATATTATTTGTGGTTGAGTGGAGTTCTACCCTTTTGTGACTATCTATGTTCCTGTAAAGATGGTTGTAAGTAGGGATAGTGGTATTAGTCCCGTTTGTGACTCCTGCCTATAGTGCTTTAATGCCATCTATTGATATTACTTCAGATGATGCCTACACCGAGAGATTATTTTGGTTGATGATTTGATTCTCTATCGATTGGCCACCGAGCATGATTTGACCATGTTCGAGAAAAGACCACTTGTTGATTTGATTTGTATATGATTTGAGATAGCCATGGCGAGGCTTGGATAAATGTGATATGATTCTGATGTGATATTCCGAGGACTAGAGTGTGTCATGGAGAATGATTTGAATAACTTTGATTAGCTTCAAGAGTAAGCCTAATTATGTGTGATAATCTTTGGATACATTAAGGATGGTGATATGCCCTCACATTGGAGATCTTAGGGATAATGATATGCCCTGTATTTGAAGATGTTTGCTAGAACATCTAGATGCAAAAAAGTTGCATATATTTTATATGTGTGTTTTATATAAATATATATGATTTTGTTTATCTACACCACTCAATGAGTATTATAATACTAACCCATTTGTATACCAGTAGATAAATAGATCACAGATTACTTTTGGCATCGGGTAGGTTCCCGTTCGTTGTGTCACTCCACTGCGACAGCCAAGAGCTTTCGCTTCATAAATAATTTGTTGTGTATATAGACACAATGCGCCATATGAACTTATGTAAGGGTTGTTTTGTATAAACCTATCTTCGATGGCCAATATATGGCCTTATAAACATTTGTATAATTTATGTGCTAGGGATAGTGTATTATATTTGGTTTTATTGTGAATATTTGATTATTAAATGCCTTGTCTTAAATTATATATTTTTGAATTTTCATACTTGCTCGAATCTAATGGGCTTGCCTTTTAGGCTTGTGCGTCGGTCATGAACCCTTGGATTTGGGTCGTGACAAAGTTAGCATCAGAGTGCCTAAGTTATATAATGTCCTAGGTCTTTTTATGTGTGTCAATAGAGTGTGAGGGATTAGTGTACAGCCTTGTTCATGGCTAGTGACTATAGCAATAATTATGAACAAAAGGTTACATGAACTCCCAAAGTTTTAGTAAGCCTACCCTTTGGATTTTGGAATTATGATTATGAACATGGTATTGCTTCGTCTTGGTACAAGATGCCACTTAATTTAAGAGCTACCTTAAGGGTTATTGGAGAGCAAGATGCCTTAGATGAATTTATGGAACCACCACGAGTATCCATGTTAAGGAGTCATGGTAGGAGTAGAGCAACGAGAAACACTCGAACTACAAAACCAAGCTATATGTACACTAGTGAGCAGAATGTGTGATTGAGGATGACTACCCTACTAGAAGAGGTGTCACCCTAAAGGATTTGGTAGCAAGGCTACAAAATTTGGCTCACAAATTTGTTGAGTTTTGTAATAAAAGTGAAGCACCATTTGAAGAATGGTTTGATTCTAGTTTGCAAGATCCATATTATGTGCCTTCATGTGAACACCAAAAAAGGGCTATAGAAGTCACTTTGGAAAATTTTATGAAACTAAAGCCCTTATCATTTGCTAGCTCAAATGCGGAGCAAGATCCACTGAGATTTTTGCAAGACATGAAGTGTATTTGTTCAGCGTTAGGATACTCGACATATTAGTTAATGGAATTGGTGTTTTTCAAATTTACAGATGTGGCCAGAATATGGTTTGTTACCTTTAAAAAGAGTAGACCAACGTGGACATCTCCAATAACATAGGAAGAATTTATCCGAGCTTTTCTGGATCACTTCTTGCCTGAAAGCATGAAAGGGAAAAAAGTTTAGGAGTTTAAGACTTTAAGACATACCCCGGATATGATGGTGATGGAATATGATGTCCACTTCACCCAACTCTCAAGATATGCCCTTGACATGGTCCTAGCTGAACAGAAAAGTATCAAGAGATTCATTCAAGGATTAATTGAGTAGTTGTTCAGAGTCTTAGCCACCCAGAAGTTTACCTCATATGCGGTAATGGTGGACGCTGAGAGAATGATTGAAACCGGGAGGTTAGAATCTAGAATGGAAGGAGGTTGGGGTTGTAGAGCTTAGACATAAAGCCATCACGGTCAAAGAGATTCCAGCACGGTTAAGAGTCGTGTATTCATACACCATCAGAGTCATGAGGGAACTACTTCTGCTCGTAGGCCATCGAAAAATAGTGATTCATTTAGTCTACCACGTAGATAAGAGTAGTCTAGCAGAGCATCAAATTTGGGCCCTAAACAAAGGGGTGTTTTATGTAATTATTGTGGTAAGGCATATGGTGGACTCTGCCATAGGGTAGTGAGATTGTGTTTTAGATGTGGTCAATTCAAGCATTTAATCAGAGATTGTCTAATGTAGAGGCAAACAGTAAAGGGTGACCATAGTTATGCAAGACTAATGGTGACTACCCCTTTTAGAATGACACAAACTGAGAGGAATGCCAGAGGTGACAAAGGTAAATGTGTAGCCTCTTCATCTGGTGTTAGATCAACACAACTAGGTAATGATTGGGGAGGTCAAGCTTGTGTATTTTCTTTGACACCTTAAGATGCTCAAACTTCTAATGTAGTGGTCACAAGTTCACTTCCTATATGTGGTACCGAAGCGTTAGTTTTATTTTATCTTGGATTGACGTATTATTTTGTGTCCTCGCACTTTGTGCTAAAATTAAATTGATTTTGTAGTAACATAGAGGAACCTCTGATTGTGACTACTCCCTTAGAGGAGATATTTGTGGTGGAGTTTGTGTATAAATCATGTGTAATCTGTATAAGGGACAAGGATATAGTAACAGACAGTGTGTTGCTACTAACTTTGGACTTTGATGTCATTTTGGGCATGGACTAGTGAGCATCTTATTTTGATAAGGTAGACTATGTTAGAGTAGGATCTTAATAGATTAATGTGATTGTGTAAAGTATGAATTTAAAAAAAAATTATAAAGGAAGCAAGCAATCCAATTATACAAGCAGAAACACACATCATTCTTATTGCAAGCAATGTAATCACATCTTTAAAAAAATAAGAATTTATTAATAAGATAAAACATACCTTCTTTTTAGATTCTTATTTTTGGTCACCACCATACCAATGAATGATTTCTCAACCAAACAAGTTTACCACTTATTCTTCAAGAATGCTTTCAACTTGAACCTTAAGTGTGGAATGCAAGATTACTAGATGGTAATCAATTTTGTCTTTGTTTTCTTCCTAAAAATTAATGGCTATTTTCTTTCAAAAAATATTCATCCAAGAATGGGAGAAAGGAAGAAAGATACTACAAAGTTTAGAGGAGGAGGAGAGAAATGACAGCTAAAACTTTTTCAAGAAAAAGTATGTCCATCTATTTTCTTCCAATCTTTTCTCTTTTTATTAAAACTCTTGCGTCAAAGGTTTAATCAAAATCAAACACCTTTGAATCGATCTTGACCTCCATTTAGAGCTATGGAAGCGTTGAACATGCTCCATAATTATCAAAATTAAAATTAAAGAATAAATAATTTAATTTTTAATTATCATTTAAGGGTTTTAATAAAATAAAAATCTTTACTAAATAATAACTCTTGTTTTATTATTATCTATTTTTCTGTAAAAAAAATAATAATAAGTAAAAGAGTGATAGTCAAACATGGAGTCTCTATTTATTAACATGGATTTCTGGATTCATTTTGCAAGAATCCTCTTAGCATTCTTTTAATCCAAGACAACTCTTGCCTTTAATTATGATAAAAATATTCTATCTTGTTTAAATGAAGACAAATATGTTTTTTTGTCTAAATTAAGACAAAAATATTTTTTTTTGTCTAAATTAAGACAAAAATATTTTTTTTTGTCTAAATTAAGACAAACATACTTTCTTATCTAAATTAAGACCAAACAAGTTTTTTTGTCTAAATTAAGACAAACATGTTAAACTACCATTTTTGTACACAATTTAATTAATCAAATTAAACATGCATTCCAACTTAAACAAGTTGAATTCTACAAAGCTAAGTGGGGAATCTAGTTGGACATAGATATTCCAAGCTCCACTAAATTAGGAATTATTCTTAATCTTATTAAAAATAATTTGAGCTTATTAACCATGAAATCACTCTACCGTAGATTCATGGTTGTACTCTTGGATTAGCTATAATTACAAAAAATAATTCAATACTTGATATTAATTATTAGTTGTCCAATTGCAAACCTTATATTATGAACCCTCATAACCATCCAATGACAAAAAGTGAAATTACCATTTTACTTTTTATGTCCATTTTATCCTCTAGTCTCAAATTTCATCTAATTAGTGATTCAATACTGTAGATATAATCTTTTGAGTATCTAGATGTGATGAGTAGCTAATCATAAATCCATTAGGCTTTGATTAATCACCAATCTTCCTGAAATCACTAGAAGTGATGCTAATGCTATGAACTCCATTATTTGGATATAGTTCCCAAATGTTCATCTCGATTGTAATCCCAAATACAGAGTCTAGATCAATGCTCTATGATGACCATGCTCATCATAAATCAAATATTATTAAGGAGATTAAACATGAGTCCATTATCTATCAAGATTTTGGTTTACTATAAGTAAATGCATAAGTGTGAGATCAAGATTTAAGTAACAGTTAAACTTTAATTTGATTCTCACATGACTTAAGTTCATGTTATAGTGTCATTACTTAAAGTCAACCATTTTGATGATTTGAGACGCATCATTCCTTTAAGAAGAATCACATTCATTTCATCAGAAATAATCTAGACACTACAACGTTAACGCAATAAAGTGACTAGCTTTATTTTATGGCTATGAATATTTTTAAATTCAATTAAACTACATGTCTCCTATGTTTGACTTTTCATACAAATTTATTTTAATATCTCAGAAAAATCATGATACCTTAATAACTAGATAATGAATGCTTACTTAAAACAAACTCTTCATCTTATTACCAAAATACACTTTCATTACAAATTTAATGAAATTAAGCATGAGAATATACTTGTTTTCCAAGGCACCATATTCTCAAGATTCCTAACAAACTGCTACCACAAATTGGTTAAATTTAAGTTCCCAAAGTAATCCTCATTTGTGTTATATGGGCATGGTACCCTAATGTCTATGGAAGTTGTATTAGATGTAGCTGCCAAACTAATGCCAAGGCTAGACGGGCAAGGGTACCTAGTGATGACAGGAGATGCTTCAATGGAAGAAAGGAATGAGGATTTCATATTGATAGTGGGTGAGTATTTGGATGCATTTCTAGATGAATTGCCCAGATTACCTCTCGAAAGGGAGATTGAATTTTGTATTGACTTGATTCTGGGTACATAGCCAATTTTGATATCTCCTTATCGAATGGCACTAGCTAAGTTAAAAAAGCATAAGGGGCAATTAGAGGACTTACTAATAAGAGTTTTATTTGCCATAATATGTCACCTTGGGGTACTCTAGTGCTATTTGTGAAAAAGAAAGGTAGCAGGCTTCCGTTATGTATCAATTACTGAGAGTTGAATAATGTGACAGTAAAGAATAAACATCCACGTCCAAGGATTGATGATTTCTTTGATTAGTTGTAAGGAGCCGTGTGTTTCTCTAAGATCGATTTTCACTCAGTGCATCACTAGTTGAGAATAAGAGAATGTCATGTACCTAAGATAATGTTTCATACACGTTATGGACATTATGAGCTTTTAGTGATGTTGCTTCGACTCAGTAATGCACCTGCAGTGTTTTTGGATTTGATGAATAGGGATTTTTACATGTATTTGGATAAATTTATGGTCATATTCATAGATGACATATTGCTGCATTCCAAGGGCCTAGAGAAACATGCACAACATTCAAGGATTGTACTTCAGACCTTGAAAGAGAATAGGTTATATGCTAAGTTTTCAAAATGTGAGTTTTGGTTGAGTAAAGTTAGTTTCGTAAGACACGTGGTGTCTGAACAAGTGGTGCAAGTGGATTCTAGCAAGGTAGATGCTATTGAGATTTGGCTAAGGCCAACTTCTGTAACGGAAGTTAAAAGTTTTTAGGGCTTAGGCAGACACTATAGATGGTTTGTGAAAGATTTGTCTAAGATCACATCCCTTTTGATGAAATTGACTCAAAAGGGAGTCAAATTTGACTAGTCTAATCTTTGTGAGGTTAGTTTCCAGAGGCTTAAAGCCTGCCTCACTTCTGCAGCCGTGTTAAGCCTACCATGTGGATCTAGATGCTACACCATGTATTGTGTTGCATCATAGGTTGGATTAGATTGTGTGTTGATGCAACCCAAGAAGGTCATAAGATACACCTCACGACAATTAACGAAGCATGAGAAGAATTACCCTACACGCGATCTAAAGATGGTAGTGATCGTATTTGCCTTAAAGATTTGGAGACATTATTTGTATGGATAGACCTACAAGATATATACACACCACAAGAGCTTGGAGTATATATTTCAGTAGAGGGATTTGAATTTAAGGCAATGTAAGTGGTTCAAATTATTAAAAGATTATGACTACACCATAGATTACCATCTCGGCAAAGCAAATGTGGTAACGAATGCTCTAAGCTGGAAGTCAATGGGGAGATCAACACATGTGACTATGGAGAAATGATCTTTGGTGCACAGTTTATATGATCAGGGCAATATGGGAATGCATTTAGAGATTAATCACTTAAACACCTTGTTGTTGCACTTTGGAGTTCGACCAATGATATTGGATTGAATTAAGGATGCCTAAGATCAAGATGAATATTTGATAAGAATATTTAAGGATAGAAGTGAGGATAGAACTATAGACTTTATGTATGGCATAGATAGTTTGATGAGATATAGATCATGAGTTTACATGCCAAATATGGATAATTTGAGAAATGAGATTTTGGAAGAGGCGCATGTGGCAGCCTATGCGATTCACCTTAGAGCTACCAAGATGTATCATGACTTAAAGTCTGTGCATTTGTGGCCAAGATTAAAGAGAGATATGGCTAAGTATGTCTTTAACTATTTAACTTGCCAGCAAGTGAAAGTTAAGCATAAAAGACCATTGGGACTATAGCAACAATTACCAGTTCTCGAATAGAAATGGGAACATGTAGCAATAGACCTTGTGACGGGTTTACCATGAGCTAGTGGTGGCTATGATGCCATTTGGGTGATAATTGATCAGCTAACTAAGTTAGCTCACTTTTTACTGGTCAAGACTAAGTATGAAACAGCTCGGTATGCTCAAATTTACATTAATGAGATTGTGAAGCTACATGTTGTTCTAGTAACGATAGTGTTCAATAGGGAACTACAGTTTATAAGCTAATTTTGGAAGAAATTACAATAGGCCATAGGCACAAGGTTGGATTTTAATAAGACCTTCCACCCATAAATGGATGGCCAATCCGGGTGCATTATTCAGATGCTTGTGGATTTGTTGAGAGCGATTGTGCTTAACGTTGGAGTTTTTTGGAGCTATTATTTACCTTTGGCTAAGTTTACAAATAATAATAGCTATCAAGTAATGATAAGTATGGCTCCTTATGAGGCTTTATATGGGGGAAGATGTAGATCACCAATTAGTTGGCTTGAAGTTGGGAAACAAAAGCTATTAGGGCCAGAGATGTTCTGTAACGACCGCTCCTCGATCGCTACCAATGTTCGAGTCTCGCGAGAGAACCCGCCAAGTCTTGAACAAACCTTACTTAAAACATTAGTCATTACCTCATATTCATACCATCAATTTAAAAAAATTTCCTTGAACCATAAAACTCTTTGTAACAAGAATTGAACAATAATCTTTATAAATTGAATAAACCTTTATTCCACATAATTGGAAAAATAATACATCATGACTTATAATCTCAAAATGTACATTTGTATTGACACAGTTGTCTAATCCCGTAACAAATTATACAATGACGACTCGACCTCGAGCAGCGGTGGATCAAAAATGTCGATGAATGCACGCTTGGCTGATCACTATCTGCAAAAGGGAAAAAAAGGGGGGTGAGTCTCATAGACTCAGCGATCATCTGCTTCATGAGTAGGGCGTAGATGGAAAACAAGCATAAGGCAAGTAAGTTGAAAAATAAAAACGTAATAATCAAATCATGATCTTAAGAGACCAAATCATTAGTAGGTCATTTTTGCCTTGTAAAAATAATGACGTAAATCATAATACAATATTTCACTTGGCAAAACAGTGCCAAAAACAATGTTACGAAACCGAGTTCGAACATTAAAAACATTGATTGCCATACAAATGTGAGTAACAACATAAAGTAAGGATGCTCCCAAAATATGTGGCATATAAAGAAATCAAAGTGTACGGCCATGTAAAACATCTCATGCTGGTCAAATAAGCACTGAAAGGTTTTATTCAACTAAGGGAGCTGCAAAGAAATCTCAACTCTCCACCATGCAAAAGAGTATGCGTCAAAAACTCACAAAGCTCTCAAGTGGGTAAATATCATAATCACCTGTGGACCCATTCCATGTAATAACATCCGTGAGCTCTGCTCCACCAGATCCCCACATGCCATGGCAGTCTCAACGATATTGGTAGACATCGAAGAAATCAAGGGGTCACAACCGCGAATATCACTTGTGGCCTAGCCACATATAACAACTTGTGGCCTTGCCACGTATATCACAGACCATAGCCCCAGCTTTGTCTAATAGCTCGTCGGTGATCCAAAGGTTCTATAGCTAGAGCTAACTTGTACACAAAGGTCACACTTAACCGAAGTGACAATCGGCATACTCTCGAAGCTCTCAGTTTATGAAAACCATTTTTAAAACCAAATAGGGTTTTACAAGGCTTTTTCTTTTTAATCCTTTTAAATCAAGGTTTGATAACCCCTTTGAAATTACTTTTCAAGTTAAATGGCATGGT
>NW_018397271.1:586284-586514 GCF_002168275.2 Theobroma umbraticum | reverse complement strand
AATCATTTTGCAAATGCATTTAGCTATACATATCACACAAAAACACAAGGCACAGATTTTGAAGCAAATATCATGCAAGGCTTATTTCCCGATTTCTAAAACTCTTTACATATATGGTTTATCTATAATTATATTCAAAACTCCTTTCAAAATGATTTGCATCCACAAATTTCCTATAGTTTCTACCATCTCATGCTTTCCACAATAGCAATATACAAATCATTGTAAAT
>NW_018397271.1:586127-586274 GCF_002168275.2 Theobroma umbraticum | reverse complement strand
CAGTATGTAGATTTTAAAATCGACACCCCCTACTCGCCTCATAATGGAAGGATATCACTTCGCCACTAATCCAATTATACTTCCTCCTTTGGTTAATCACTACTGCAATCCTTTTCTGTTGGCATACTTCCTAGCAATAAACCAAGC
>NW_018397271.1:585852-586117 GCF_002168275.2 Theobroma umbraticum | reverse complement strand
TAGTATTGATCATTCTCATTTTCTTTTCTTAATCATACATTGATCGTCATGGTTATAACTTACAATATACTAAAACATCTTTCTTTCCCACTTAATCCATACACATTCATATGCACATTGACATACTTTTATTAATGGAAATCCCTATCTTTTACTAGCATAATTCTTTACGCTATGTGCACCGGCAACTTAATTATATCATTAAATGATGATTTCAACCTTTCTAAGCAATTTTCATTCAAATCCATCTTATATTTTCATAACC
>NW_018397271.1:585454-585660 GCF_002168275.2 Theobroma umbraticum | reverse complement strand
TTCTAAATAGCTCATGCATCTTAGATTTCTTTCAACAACCATATTCACTTTTATCATACCACCACTAAACATGATATCAATTTCTATTCATCATATATCAACATTCTCAACATTTTCAAACTTTTCACGACAACACATATCCACCATTTTCATTCATTATATTTTTAACTCCCAACTAGCATAATTGTTTCCTAATTATACTTAAA
>NW_018397271.1:585363-585444 GCF_002168275.2 Theobroma umbraticum | reverse complement strand
ATCATTTCACATTGCATGCCTTACCTTTGTGATGATTCAAACCTTGTATGTAGCTTCAATGTTCTTCCAAAGTTCCACCCA
>NW_018397271.1:585251-585353 GCF_002168275.2 Theobroma umbraticum | reverse complement strand
AACATTCACACATCATTTTCTCACACTACTCATCTAACCGTAAGCTTTAAAACATAGTGTAAAGCTTACCACTTTCCTTTCACTTAGCATCCACCATGCATC
>NW_018397271.1:584489-585151 GCF_002168275.2 Theobroma umbraticum | reverse complement strand
ATGCATAAACTTTATTTCATATTTTATTAAATCATTCTTCAAACCATTTAAGGCAATTGTATCTATGTCTCCCTTTCCTCATTTGGCCATTTAATGCACCAAGCCTTTTTCATGCAAACAAGGTTAAACTTATCATTCCCTTTCACTTCACATGATAGGGGCCCCACATGTTTCCGACTAACTTCTTCCTTTTTGCATGCCATCATTTACATGTAATAGTGGATTTTACATGCACATTTTATCATCTCACATAATATAACTTCCTTTGGTTAATTAATGTCCACTTAGCTTCAAATATTGTAATAGCACATAAGTCCTCAACTTTTCCTTATTCACCATTTACCCCACCAAACTTTTCATTCTTTACAATTTAGTCCTTTCAACACATTTTAAACTTCAATTTTCTTCTACTTTTCCTTCCTTTACATGTGCACAAATATAAAATAAAGTTTGCACCTCATCAAGGCGTCACTATAATATTTAAATATATGCTTACCCGTGCTAGCTTTATTTAATAAAGGCACGTGGGCCCCACTTATGTCATTTTTCTTTAAAAAAATTCATTCTTACTTCTTCTCCCCCACTTAAACGAGTTGTATACTTCTTCCTTTATGACTAAATTTAATCACAGATAAAATATTAATATTTTAATATTATTTTAT
>NW_018397271.1:578203-584249 GCF_002168275.2 Theobroma umbraticum | reverse complement strand
AACTTACATCCATCAACCCTTCGTCTCATCGATGAGATTGTATTGACTCTTATACGAGGGTATGGGGTGTTACATGTTCCAAGAAGGTGAATGAGGTGTCCAAGTAATCAAGAAAGGATGCTCGTAACTCAAAGCTGACAGAAATCTTATGTTGATAATAGGAGAAAGCCTTTAGTGTTTGAAGTTGGTGACTATGTATTTTTGAAAGTTTCACCAACCAAAGAGGCTAAAAGATTTAGGCATAAAGGGAAATTGAGCCCTATGTACATCGAACCTTTTGAGATACTAAGGTGCATGGGCGCAATTGCTTATCATTTTGCGTTATCACCTAATTTGTCCGATGTTCATTTGGTTTTTCATGTGCCCATGCTTAGGAAGTATGTCTCAGATCTTTCTCATGTGATATGATATAACAACTTAGCTATAAGGAGCAACCCGTAGCCATATTAGGTCGACAAGTAAAACATCTTCGCTCCAAGGACATTGCTACGGTGAAAGTATTGTGGTGAAGTCATTCGATTCAATAAGCCACTTGGGAACTCGAAGAGGAAATGCAAAAGAAATATCACCACCTATTTGATGATTAATAATTGTAACTTCTGAAGTATGATTTGAAATTCAAAGACGAATTTCTTATAAGGAGGGGAGAATGTAATACCCTTAATTTTTTATATAAATTAACATAATGAATGATTTTAGGTGTGATATTAACAAGGAATGATTTTTAGCTATTACGGTTGGATTTTTGGAAGTCTAAAACTGCCTACAGGGTAAAATGTATCGATACATTCCCCCATGTATTGACACATTCTTGGTAGAAAGAACAATGTGGGGTGTTCTGGAGGAATTCTATCAATACATTTAAGGATGTATCAATAGATTTGGAAATTGATGAACATGTATTGATACATTATCCCAATGTATCGATCCATTTGAAGCAGAGAGCACCCAAGACCATTATGCCTGAAATATATCAATACATTGCCTTAATGTGTAACTATCGCTCCTCGATCTTTATTGGCATCCGAGTCTTGTAGGAGAACTCGTCAAGTCCCGAATAAGCCTTAATTGAAACTCTTATTAATATGTTCTATTTGTTCCACCAATCTATGTAATTACTTTGAACTATATATCTCTCATAATATGATTTAAACAAAAGTCATTACAAATTGAATTAACTTTTATTCCTTATAATTGTAAAAACACATCAAGGTTTTTAATCTCGAAAAGTACATTTGCATTAACTTTATTTACACAGAATATACACTATGAATGACTCAACCGCTAGCAATGGAGTGACTCAGAATAAGGTACTATGTGATAACTTTACCTACCGCAGTGGACAATATATGCTAATGAATGCATGCTACGCTAATCACTATCTACAAAAAGGGAAATAAAGGGGTGAGTCTCAGAGACTCAGTGATCATTAGCTCTGTGAGCAAGACATAGATGAAAAACAAGCTTAAAGCAGATAATTTGAAAGTTAAAATTAGAGTATAAAGTCATAACCCTATAAAACCAAATAACAAATAAGGTGTTGTGCCTAGTAAAAATAATGCTGTAAAATCATAGTGTAATACTTTCCTTGGCAAATAATGTCAAAATCGAAGCATAGTAAAATAAAATTCCGCTCATCAAAATCATATAATTCCTTTAAAAATACCAATAGCCGTATGAAAGCACACACGCTCCTAAAATGTGTGGCATGTAAAAATAATCGTGTACATCCACATATATCAACTCATGCTCAACATATAAAGCATTGAAAGCTTTCAATTAAATAAGGGAGTTGTGAAAATACATTATCTCTCCACCATGCAAAAGGGTACGAGTTTAAAAACTCTCAAGGCTCTTGAGTAGGTAATCATAGATATTAACCCGTGGGCCCTCTTTCACGTAATAACAATCTGGGAGGCCTTCCACCGGATTCCCACAGCCATGGCAATCTCGACAATGTTGGCCAACATCAGAGAAATCATGTGGTCACAATCACATATATCAACTCGTGGCCTTGCCAAGAATAACAACTCGTGGCCTTGCCACGTATAATCACAGACCATGGCCTAGCCACATCTAACAGTTCGTCGATGATCCAAAGGTTCTCTAGCTAAAGCTCACTTGTACACAAGGGTCACACTATCCCGATAAGACATTCGGCCTACTCTCGATGCACTCGATTTGTCAAAACCATTTTTAAAACCAAATCAAGGTTTCCAAGACTCTTGCTTTGAATCAATTGAAAACAAGGTTCAGTAACCTTTCAAATTTCTTTTCACATTAAAATGCATAGTGTAAACATTTGTGTAAAGATCGGACTAAAATCGGCTCTTAAAATTTTGCATTTAAACCATTTAACAAATGCATTTAACTATGCACGTCACACAAAGACACAAGGCATGGATTTGATGCAAAACATTGCAAAAGGGCTTGTTTTCCAGTTTCTAAAACACTTTACATATATGTATATATATAGTATACACAAACAACTTCCAAATCCATTTGCATCCATAATTGCCTATCATTTCTACTAGCTCATGGTTTCCACAAAAATAGCATAATTGATTACAAATCCATTCAAAAATCACCTACCGAGGCTAACAACTCATGTTATCCACAAATGCATTTAAAGAAAACTAGCAACATTTATTAAACGTATATCAATATATAGTTTATGAAACTTTTTAAAACGACACCCCTTACACACCTTACAATGGCAGGATATTACTTCGCCACTAATATTTCCTCAAATGCTTACTTTATGCTTGTGGCAATAATTCTTGCTTTGTCACTTCCTGACATCATTTCAATCCAACACATTTAATAAGTTTTGCTGCCAATATATTCTATACTTTCGTCTCTTATTGTTAAGAGATAGCCGTTTACACTTAATCCTTAGTGTAAACTTTCAATTACATAAACCCGGCAATTGTTTATGACTTTAAGTGCCCACGTCAATCTCTTAATAACATTTGTCATGTTCAAACTATTATTTTCATACTATTAACCACATATATTGCAACAACTATAAATCCAATTTCACCAAGTAATTTCTAAGCTTATGTACACCATTATTCACATTTAACATGCTGCCACTATGCACAATATCAAGTTTTCCATTCATGCATCTAAGAGTTTGATAGCTTGCATGTCTCTAAATCCTTTGCAATCAAGTTTTTCTCCACAGCTGTAATACATTTCTTATGGTTACTAACCCATTTTCTAAGAACATTCAAGCTAAAACCATAATCCTTACCTTATTTCTCTTGTATCTTAAAACCAAGCTTTACACCTCCATCAACACTCCACAATTTCTCTCTTGAATGTTGAAGACTCTTTGGGTGGTAAAATATCAAATCTCTACAAGCTAAAGGAAGGAAACCTCACGATTTTTCTTGAATCCTCACAACCCAAGCCTTCCTCACTTTCCTCTCTTTTTTCTTTCTCTTTTCTACCTCTTGGGTGGAGCTTCTCAAAACAACTTCTTCTTTCTTTCTCTCCTCTCTCAATGGTCGGCTCTCTCTCAAGTCTCACCAAGGTCAATTTCCTTTTCTCTGTTACTCTTGAATCTTGGTATTTATATGGCCACCCATTTAACCAATCACAATACCTACACACATTCACCTTTTATTTTTATTTGGCCATTTTTTCAACCAATGAGTTTTCATTCACCAATTTCCTTTCTTTCATATTGGTTAAAAATCATCCTTTACTTATCTATATCCATTCTTTAACTTATTTCCACTTAATTCCACCTTACTTGTACCCAATGATCTTTTATGCAACTTTCCCACCTTAATTTCCATTTAGCCTCCTCTTTGGCCAACGACATTACATGCAACTATATTTTCTTTTCTTTTAGTATAATTGCCACCAAGTGTCCACCATGTATAAATCCTCTATGCATTCTTTTAACTTAAAAATCCACATGCATGTGTTAGTTTATTCATTTTGTCTCATGCCTTTTTGTTTGTCACATGGTGGGGGTCCCATATGTTCCCCACTACAAGTACATCCTTGCATGCATATCTTTGCGTGTAATAGCATTTGTTACATGATATTCCATCCTTCCACATAATGTAACTTTCCTTCGCTAGTTAATTTATATTTAACTTCAAATTTTGAAATTGCACATAAGTCCTCGAATTTTTCCTTGTTTAACATTTGACCCTCTAAACTTTTCATCTTTTTCAATTTGGTCCTTCAATCATTTCTTTAATTCCAATTTCCTTCTATTTTTCTTTCTTTACAGTTGTAGCAATAAAATATCAAATTGACACTTCACCAAGGTGTCACCATAATATTTAAATATATACTAACCTTCTCTTGCTTTATTTAATAAAGGCACGGGCCCCACTCACGTCATTTTTCTTCAAAATTTTTCTTACTTCTTCTCCTCCATTAGGATTAGTCATATACTCCTTCTTCATGACTAATTTCAACAATAGATAAAATATTAATATTTGAATATTATTTTATTAATAAGATATTATTTTATTCTAAAATTGTCCATTTGTCTCCTCGGGTCCCAAAGTGTCTCACGTTATCCCAGGTCACCTCCAAATCATCGTTTTGACTCATAAATTCATCCTTGAAAAAATATTATTATTTTTTTATTATTTCCTCACATGCGAAATATTTTATTCCAAGATGTAACTTCCACTCGTCTTCACTCTTTCGTACTTAATTTAGCTTCAATTGACCCTTGTCCTATTGATAAAGTCATACTGCCTTCTATACGAGGGCATGGGGTGTTACATAGTGTATCGATACATGTATGGATGCATTGCTAAATATATTGATACTTCACTGAAAAAAGGCAAAAATAAAAAAAGGTTCACGAGCATTTCACCAATTTAACAAAAACCCTTAAACTCTTTCTCTCTCTAACCTCTTAAAACCCTAAGCCTTAAATGGATTTTTGGAGCGATTAGAGCTAATCTGAGCTTGGGGAAACGTTATTAAGATAAGAATAAATGTTTTTATTGATTATTTTTCAATTTAATTGATTAAATTTTAAGAAATCTAGTTTTTCCAACTTTAATGAATCTCCCTCGATTCAATTGGAATTTAGAGCTAAGACTTATGCAATCTAGCCTCTAAGGAATGGGTTTAGCTCGATAAGGAAGAATTTGAGCTTAAATAGCTAGATTGCTAAGAATTTAAGGTTAATTGTGGACAACTTGGTATTTTTCAAAAGCCAAGATTTTATTAATATTATGTTGTTTTAATTTGTCTGAAATGGGAAATGGAGTTAGATCAACTTGTTAGCAAACTAGACGATGATTGGAGGCTAACAATTAAAGCTTAGTTGGGAGTGGCTCAAATTTGTCACTGTGAGTGGGTTTAGTTTAATATGCATGTAATGCATGATACATGAAAAATACGCTGCACTGGTATTAGAATCAAATACATATGCCTAGATGAATGAACCTAGGCATAACATCTTTGATTTTTCATTTGGCTTATATGTGAAATTAGCCAAGTGATTTGAGGAGTTATTTAAGTATTGATGAATATGATTATGTCTGGGGCATAAACGGCTATGAATGTGGGTGTAAACTAAAATCCTTAATGAAATTGTGTAGATCTTTGGCATTTTGACATCTAAGTATATCATTAAGGTAAATATCGATGAAAATGATGAATTGATCCTATAGATTGAGGATTTGATTTAATTTTATGTATATTTCAGAATATATGTATAAGGAATTGAATTATATGAGTTATTTGAGGTATAAGATTAATAGGAAATGGAGTTAGGGTGTTAAGTTGGATTTTTGATGATTTGGAAGGCTTAAAACTGCCTATAGGGGATACATTCCTTCATGTATCAATACATTCTTGGTACAAAGAACAATATGAGGTGTTTTGGAGGAATTTTATTGATACATTTAAGGATGTATTGATAGATTTGGCAAAAGCTGAACATGTATTAATGCATTTAAAGTAAAAAGCACCCGAGACCATTCTAGTCAAAATGTATCGATACATTACTGATAACTCTATTATATAGAGTTATTTTGACTCATTTTGGGAGCTTAAG
>NW_018397271.1:577353-577975 GCF_002168275.2 Theobroma umbraticum | reverse complement strand
GTATGGTGATAGCTTCATTCGTATATGTTTCAGTATTTTGACCATATCTCTATCTAAAAAAAACTCCAAATGAGGTGATTTTTAGACTAATCGAATTATAAGAAGAAGGGATACAATGTTTATGTTCACCAATTGGCCCAGTTCTGATTTGATCATGATCAAAATATTTGTCAAAGTCGGACCACTGCAGCAGTATGTAAAGACTGAACATGATGCGGTATTGAGAGCAAATCTTTCAATCCAGAAGTCCAATTGATGTGATTCTTAATCCATTGGAAAGTTAAGAGACAGGGATAAAACTTTTATGTTTACTACTTTGCCCAGTTCCTAACATATCAGGGTGAAACTCACATTTGAAGTTGATAGACTGCCACAGCGCTGGGAGAACAAGGCTGCAGCGTTGATGAAAGGAAGCACACATACAAAATTGCAGCGGCGCAGCGCTGCAGCGCTGGAGAAGTAGCGCCGCAGGCGCTGCGCGACTTTCCTAAAAATAAGAGAAGTTAACGGGATTTCGAAAATGAGGTCATTTGGAGCCTATTTAAGGAGCCTTTTTCAGAGATTTTGGAGTGAAGGCAGCAAGCAACTATTCTGGAGATTTGGAGCCAAGAACAAAGCAAGG
>NW_018397271.1:554753-577052 GCF_002168275.2 Theobroma umbraticum | reverse complement strand
GATCTAGAAACCTAAACAAACTTGGGAAGGGGAGTTTAGTGTAGACTAAAATTGAGATAGCATATGATCATATTCATCGATTTGCCTATAGGATAGGGATATACCTATAGGCCATATGTAGCCAGATTAGAGCCTGAACTGAATGAGTCTATTTTAATTTCAATTCACATAGGGATATAGTGTTTTAGTTAAAATAAATATTTTTATAAGATGAGTCGGGAGACCATTATAAATAATTTAGGACTCTAGGTTAGCAATTCAACCCATTGAAATAAGTTAAGAAAGAGAGGTAAGATTTAGATGAAGTGTGAGGGATATTGTAATCCTAGGCTTGTTTGATTTGATGTTTGCCCAATTATCTTATTGCTTTAATTTGTAATCAAATTAGTTTTAGTTGCGTAATTTTTAGTTCAATTAGAATTAAGATTTTAATTGTTTGAATAAAACTAAATTGTTTTAATTTTAGTACTTAGTAAAATTTTAGATCAATTCCCTGTGGGATTGATACTCTGCTTACTAATATACTATCTATTTGATACGTATATTTGCGTAGTAGAATTTTAACTGACAATTACCTCAATGTATTGATACATTTATTCAAAATTAAGGCAAATGTATTGATACTTTAGAGAGGTAAGGCAAAAATAAAAAGGGATTTTAGGCTATTCTAGCTATTTCTTTCTCCCATTCTCTTTTTACCTTCTTCGAACCCTAAGCCCCCAAATGCTATTTGGAGCTTTTTCGAGTTAGATCCAAGCTTGGGAAATGATCCAAAGGTAAGATTATGCATTTTTACATATTAATTTTTAATTTAATCGATTAATAACCTCATATCCAAATATTTTTAGATTTGGCCAAACTCTTTCTTCTTGAGTTTATTAGAGATTTAGAGCTTAGATTTGGGCAACCTAGCTTTTAAGATAAAGGTTTAGCTCATTTGTTGGGAAATTGAGCTTATATATTGGATTTGAGCATTTAGAAAGGTTGAGATTCTTTTTAGAGCTAGGAAATAAATAATTTTGTATTGTTCTTATGTGTCTATGGGGAGAATGGAGGCTATTGATGCCTTTGTGTGCTGGTGGACAACTGGAGGTTGAAGGTTAAGCTTGATTATGGGCATGCCTCTGATTGTCAAGGTGAATGGGATTTAAGTTAAATGCACACAATGCATAACTCACGATAGGTGCGTTGCCATAGTACTAGGATAAAAGATGCATGTGTAGACAGATGAACCTAGGCTAGAAAATTATATATGTGTTTGTATAAGGTGTGTCTAGATGAGAATGCCTAGGCTAGAGAATTGATGTGTATCTATATGTATATTTGCCTAAAGGTATGTACTTAGGCTAAAGAACAAGTATGATTGTGTGCCTAGATGAGAATGCCTAAGCTAACAAGTTATTTGAAATAGGAAATCTGTGTTTGTGTGATTTGTGATGAGCCACATGATGGCATTTTGTTAGAACCCATAATATGTAGGACTTAGAGCAAGGGGCCTACCCATGGTGTAATATGAATTATGAATTAAGGACTGTGCTAAATTATGATGAATGGACTGCCTAATTCGAAATATGGGCATAATATGTATTTAGATTACTAGCATAACGATCAAGGTGATTTTAAGTATGTGAGGTCGAAGAGCCAAGATTGCTTATAGACACGATATATATATGAATGCCCATGTAATTGTGGTTGATTGAGGATAAGTATAAGGCTGTTAAGCCATTATTGATTTGATTGAATATGATGAATACCCATGTGGGGTTATGGGCATGAAGGCTTAAAGATAGAATATGTTTTGTTTAATGATGCCTTAGAGACTTGAAGGCATTTAGAACTATATCGAGCTTAGAAATGACTGCAGCTTAATGAATTTGAATGTGATTTGATGCGGACATATGGAATGTCACAAGCAAGATGGCCTAATTTATGGCTATGTGTTCTATCTGAGGGATGAATTTCGAAAGTTGATATGACTTAAGGTTGAGTGGAGTACCACACCCTGTGACTAGTGTGCCTATAAGGACGGTGTTAAGCAAAGACGGTGGCATTAATCTCGCTTGTGATTTTCACTTGCAGTGCTTTGATGCTATCCATTGAGATTACTTTGGGTGATGCCGATGTTGAGAATTTACTTTGGTTGATGATTTGATTCTCCGTCAATTGCTCCAATGCTATGCTTGATATGTTCTCCACTCGTTGCTTTGACACATGTGAGATTTGTTTCTCTATCAACAACCTTGCCCTGACCGTGATCTGATTCTCTATCATTGGCCAACGTGCGTTATCTAACTGTGTCCAAGGCTGGACCACTCATTTGATTATGTTTGATTATGATAACATGCATCAAAGATGGCATGATCTAATTTGAATATCAAATTATGGTAACTAACTGTGAATGATATTTGATGGAATGCCTCGAAACTAGCAACTATTTATAAATGAGATTTAAGGTTGGGCTTGACAACTAAGGTGTGCCTATGAAGTCTAGTTTCATCATAATAACTTTAAGGGCAATCTTTGCATTGATATATGATTTGTTGTGAGGACATAGAACTTGGAAATTTATGGATATGATATGCCGTTGATATGTAATCTGGCGAGTTTGACCATGATAAATTGTGCATATACGATATTAGGATGATTCTTGCACCTTTGAATTGAAGATGTTAGAATATTAGTATATTATGGCTAGATAGGCCTAGACATATATTATATATGAAATATTATGCTATGATAGCATCCCCTTACTGAGTATTAGATGACTCACCCCTCTGTTATACCATGTGCAGATAAGAGAAGCCATGGGGTTATGTGGCAGGTGTCATCGATTAGACGAACACATAATTGGCATCTGGTAGGTCTCCCTCCCAACTTATTACTGTTTGAGTCTGTGTTGGCCTTTTCCATCCAGTTTGATTAGCTTGTGAAATAAGTTAGCCGTAACGTGCTATATGAATTTATGTATAAGGGTTGTTACGTACAAACCTGACTTGATGACCAATGTATGGCCTTATGCATAATTGTATGGATTGTGAGCCAAGGATAATGTAATATATTTGAAATTGTTACGAATATTTGATTATAAATCCCTTAGCATTTGAAGGTTATCGTTGTAAACTCTAAGGCTTGCTCAAGTCCAGTGGGTTTGCCTGTTGGTCTCGTGCGCTAGTCGTTGACCCTCGGATTTGTGTCATGACACTAGGCTAGAGAGCAATAGATGTGTATATGTATATGTACGAATATTGCATGATTGTGTGCTGTGATGTGAGCCACATGGGAGGACTATGCTATGTGTGTTTATATTAGGATGTCTGAAGGCTATGATGAACCCCTAAGAGTAGATTACCCAGGTGAATGATATGTTGAGATGATTTGATTAAATGATGCCTTGGAGACTTAGAGACACTTAGAACCTAACCGAGCTTAAGATGATTGAAGCTCAATAAATGTGAATTGAGGTTTGATGAGGAAAATGTGAATGAAAAAGTTAAGATGGCCTTTTTTTGTGGATTTATGTTTCCATTCAAGGGATAAATTCTGAATATTGATCTAATTTCTGGTTAAGTGGAGTTCTGTCCCTTGTGACTATGTGTGTGCTTGTAGGGATGGTGGTAAACAGGGATAATGGTATTACTCCCAGTTGTGATTCTAGCCTATAGTGTTTTGTTGCCGTCCATTGAGATTACTTCGAGTGATGCCAGCATCAAGAGATTACTCCAGTCTATGATTTGATTCTCCGCTAGCTGCTTTGGTGCTGAACGTGATTTGTTCTCTATCTGTTGCTTCACCATGTGCCTTATCTGTTTTCCATCAGCGGCTTTGCCCTAAGTGTGATTTGATTCTTTGCCGATTGGCCACTGAGCATGATTTCACTATGTCTTAGGGAAGAGCACTCGTTGATTTGATTTGTATATGATCTCAGATAGCCATAGCAAGGCTTAGATAAATGTGATATGATTCTTATGTAATACTTCGACAACTAAAGTGTGCCGTGGAGAATGATTTGAATAACTTTGATTGGCTTCAAGAGTAAGCTTAATGATGTATGATAATCTTTAGAGACATTAAGGATAATGATATGCCCTCACATTAGAGAACTTAGAGATTATGATATGCCTGGTATTTGGAGATGTTTGCTAGAACATCTACATACACAGAACATGCATATATTTTATATATGTGTTTTCTATCAATATAAAAGATTTTGTTTATCTACACCACTCATTGAGTATTACAGTACTCACCCATTTGTATACCATGTGTAGATAAAAAGGCCATAAAGCTTTGTGGTAAAGGTGGCATCGTGACAAACCTATTTTAGCATGCGATAGGTTCCCATTTTTATGTCACTTCACTGCATCAGTCTTGAGCTTCTGCTCCGTATTTAATTTGTTTTGTATGTAGGCATGATGTGCCATGTGAACTTACGTAAAGGTTATTATGTACAAACTCATCTTGGATGGCCAACATATGGCCTTATAATCATTTGTATGAATTATGTGCCAGGGATAATATATTATATTTGGTTTTATTATGAATATTTTATTATTAAATCTCTTGGCTTATGTTATATGATTTTGAATTCCAAGGTATGCTTAGGTCTAGCGGGCTTGCTTGTTGGGCTCGTACGTCAGTCACGGACCCCTAGATTTGGGTCATGACAACTTACACTTCTGACACATGGGAGTATTTTCATAAACACTTGAGTGAAATACCAAATCAAACTCTCATAGTGGGTCATGTTTAATGAACTTGTTCCTTAATAGTTATGCACATACTATCTCTAAGTATCTCACATACGTCAACTTATAAGATTGGTTGCTTACTTCCAATGTAAAAAGGCTCAACTTGTACCAATCTTTGAGCATTGTTAATGCCCTTATTCTCGACAATACAATGATTATGAACATATTTAAGAATAAGGCTTTGATGGTTAAAAATCTGATAATTATAAACTTTATATTTTCTTTGCAGGGCTATTATGTTCTAAGGACTTTACCTATATAAGTCTCTCATGAGTTCTTATAAATAAACTGATGGATAAAGAAATGCCTCACACATTATAGAAAATATCCATAATATATTTAACATGAAATATGACTAATTAATGTAGTTTTTTACAAGTAAAATATCTATTGGTTTGCAAGGCTTCCACTAATAATCTCCCACTAGCACTAAAGCCAATCGCCTATGTATCTAATACCAAAGTCATGTAAGTGATGACCATGTTTTTGTTGGGATAGAACTTTAGTGACAGGGTTAGCTAAGTTGTCCTTCATAGGTACTCTTTCTATTTTAATATCACCTATGCTACTTAATTAAGTGATGACGCCGCAATGAATGTTTGGACCGCTAATGAGACCTTGGTTCCTTTGCTTGTGTAATGGCTCCTTTGTTGTCATATTGAAAAGTTGTAAGATCAGCAATGCTAGGAACCACACCAAGATCAATTATGAACTTCTTGATTCAAACTCCCTTCTTCACTACCTCAAACACGAACATGTATTTAGCCTTGATTATAGAATCTACAATCATTGCTTGCTTGGAACTTTTCCAATTGTCTAACTATCATTTAAGGTAAATATAAACCGACGTTGCGATTTGTTGTCATCCTTTTCAAATTGGAATGCAACATCTCCATATCCTTGAACTTGGTTCTTAGCCTTTCCATAGACCAAGAAACATCCTCAGTTTTTCATAAGTATTCAAAGATATTTTTCACAGCAACCTAGTGACTCTTACCTAGATTCGATTGGTATTTGCTTAGGATACTCATAGCATATGCCACATTTAGTCTAGTACATAAGATGGCAAACATCATGGATCCAATAGTCGAAACATATGGTATTTTGTCCATTCTCATTTTTTCCTCTTGTGTTTTTCAGACACATATCTTTTGAGAGATAAATGCCATGTGACATAGGCAAATGTCCCTTCTTAGACTCGATCATGCTAAACCTCTTTAGTAACTTTTCTATGTAAACGGATTGCGACAATCCTAGCAGCATTTTCTGTCTATCTCTATATATCCTTATTCCTAGAATATAGGTTGATTCTACCAAATCCTTCATGGAGAATTGTTTGGACAACTAGATTTGGACAATTTACAACATCAGTGTATCATTTCCTATTAGTAGTGTGCCATCAACATAAAGTACTAAGAATTCAACAACTTGTCCATTTACCTTCACGTAAACACAAGGTTCATTAGGATTCTTGGAAAAATCATATTCTTTAATAGTTTCATCAAATCTAATTTTCTAGCTCTTAGATCATTGCTTTAGCCCTTAATGGACTTTTGGAGTTTGCATACTTTATGTTGATTCTCCTTAGATGTAAAACCTTTAGGTTGTGTCATATACACTTTTTCTTGCAAATTCCTATTAAGGAATGCTGTCTTTACATCCGTATGCCATATCTCATTATCATGATATCCAACAATAGCAATTAGAATTCGAATGAATTTAATCATGGCAGAAGGTGAGAAGGTTTCCTCATAATCAATTCCTTCAACTTGATTGTAACCTTTAGCAACCAACATCGCTTTGTATGTTTATACATTACCATCCATGTTAGTCTTTCTCTTAAAGACCTATTTGCATTTTATGGGTTTTACCCATTTAGGTGCATTAACTAAAGTCCATACTTGGTTGAGATGCATGGCATCCATCTCAGGTTTCATGGCCTCTAACCACTGATCAAAATCAATATCATATATTGCTTCCTCATAAATAGCAGGCTTTTTGTTAATTGGTAAAGCAACTCTTTCTAGCAAATATTTGTATCTCTTAGGAGGTTGTCTCTATCTCGTGGATCTAAGGAGCACTTGTGTTTCTTGAGCACCAGTTTGAGCATCCAATGCTTTAATTGCCAGCTCAAGTTCCATAAGGTTGTTAGTTTGTGATTTTTGAACCTCTTCAAGAAATATTTTACTGCCACTAGTCTTTTCAAGTAGAAACTCTTTCTCCAAAAAGGTGGCATTTCTAGACAAACACCTTTTGGTCAGTGGGATTGTAAAAATAGTATCCTACAGTTTCTTTAAGATACCATACAAACTTGTATTTGTCTAACCTAGCTCCAAGCTTGTTAGATGATTCACACTTCACAAAAGTCGTACATCCCCAAATCCTTCTATAAGACAAGTTTGGTTTTTTCTATACTGATAATTCTATAAAATAAAATTATTTTTATCTCAAATTGTTCTTAAAAGTTAGCTAAGTTCTTGAGTTTAGGTTAAGGTTTAGTTATTTTTTAAATTAGTCTATTTTTATTCAGTTATTTTATTTTATACTAATTTTATGTTTGTTTGCCTTAGTTTACTTATTATTTATTATTTTTTATATTTGTAGGACTATAAAGGAATAAGGCTTAATTTGGTGAAGAAAAGTGTCTAAAGAGTATAGGCTTTATTCGTACATGTTGTAGTATTTTGAGTGCAACTCCAATCCAGATGTCTAAATAAGGTCATTATTACACTATTGGAAAGCTAAGAGACAAAGCTACAACTTTTAGGCAGATCACATTTAGTTCTAACTTGAAGATGGAGAAAATCGCATTCAAAGTTGATGGAGTGGAGTAGTCAGCAAGAGAAGACCTGAAGCCAAGGGAGAGTCATGACTTAGATGGGGTGTGCTACAGCATCGAATAGAAAAATTTAAACAAATTATTGAGAGAAAGAAAAGGATGTAGCCTTATTTATGTCTTATGGGCTCTGCATTTATTCTAAGCCTAAATTAAAAGTCAGTAAAGTAGCTTAGTTTAGAAAGACATTGGTTTAGTTTCCAAGTATAAATAGATTTCCTTATGAGAAGTTAGCCATTAAAAGAAAATCCTAAGAAAGATTCATGAAGCTAGAGGTTGAGACAAAAGATTGAAAATCAAGGTTGTCAATATTTGTTTATTTTATTCCTTTAGCTTTATTACTTCTTGTTACTCTTGATGGGTAAACATCATATGTTTTTATTTACTATTGCAATTATGAGTAGCTAAATTTCTTTTTGTAGGATTGAAATTGAACTCACATGTAATTTAAATTTTTAATCCTTTTCTTGCATATTTTCATTTCAATTCATGTAGGAATATAGTGCTTTGATTAAAGTAAATATTTTTATAAGAGTTTCAAGAGAGCCTTATAAATAAATAAGGACTCTAGGCTAGCAATTCAATCTAGTAGAATAAGTTATGAGAGAGAGGTAAGATTTAGATGAAGTGTGAGGGATATTATAGTCCTAGGTTAGTTTAATTTGATTTTTATTCAATTAAATTCTTGCTTTGATTTTTTATTATTGTTAATTAGTTTCTTTCTTTGGTTAATTAATTTTTAGTTTAATTAGTTATCAGCTTTTAATTTTTTAAATAAGATTAAATTGTTTTAATTTTAGTAATTTGTAACCTTTTAGATCATTTCTTTGGAGGATCGACACTCTGTTTACCATTGTATTATCTTTTCAATGCTTATACTTGCCTGGGTTGAGAATTTTAACAACACATACCACATATCATATGGTGTTTTATCAACTGATTTGGTTAGAACCTTGTTTAAAAGGTAAGCAGCAGTCTGTAGAGCATACCCTAAAAGGATACCAAAAGGTCTGCCTTACTCATCATGTAACAAACCATGTCCAACAGAGTTTGGTTTCTCCTTTCAAAAACTATCCGTTATATAGTGGAGTTCCAGATGGAGTCCATTGTGACAGAACCCCATGTTGCATAGGATAATCCAAAAACTCTTGGCTAAGATATTCTCCTCCTCGATCTGATCTAAAAGTGAGAATACTCTTCGCAGTTTGTTTCTCAACCTCAACCATGAACTCTTTGACCTTTCAAAAGCTTCATACTTGTACTTCATTTGGTACATATGACCAAATCAAAAATTATCATTTGTAAACATAATGAAATGCGGATAACCTCTTCTCGTTGGTGTGTTTAAGGGTCCATATACATTCGAATGTATTAACCCTAAAAGCACACCTTTTCCAATAAACGGAGTCTTAGTCATCTTACCAAGGAGACAAAATTCACAAGTACCATATGATTCATAATCAAATAGATCTAAATAACCTTCTTTATATAACTTGGCTATCCTTGTCTTATTGATATGACTAAGTTTATAGTGCCAGATGTAGGTTTGACTTGGATCATCTTTTCTAGCTTTCTTGACATCTATATTGAGCATTGGGCTATCAAGATCCATAACATATTATGGATCGATAAAAGATATCATTTAGAATGACAATGCAATGATTGCCTTTCATATTAAATTTCAAATCATCATTCTTAGCTAGGTATAAAATCGAAATGATGTTTTTAATTAATGTTGGTACATTGTAGCATTCTTTTAGCAGATAATAAAATGAGATCACAAGTCCCAATGAAAACTACTACAATTTTTGCACCATTACCCACTCTTAAGACTACCTAATTTTTATAAAGATTTCTACTATCCCTTAAAGCCTTTATGTTAATACATAAATGCAATCCACATTCTGAATCTATTGTCCAAGATTTAGGATTGGTAGTAGAAAGCTTTTGTGATATTTTCTTATGATGCATGGCATTTTAAATAATTTTGTGACTTTAAGGGATGAAAAATATGGATTGAGACAATTTCAAATGCTTGACATTAAACTCAAGATATCATGCAATTTTTGCTAAATCAAAAACATGATGTAACTCAAGGCTAACAATATAATTTCAAATTTTATTATGTTGAATGTATGTTGCGTGAATGTGGTGTATGACGAGCCCACACATGTTGATTGAAAGGCTTGCTTAGGCCTAGTGGTCCATACCCATGTAGGTCCATGTCTCAACTATGAACATCCAAAAATGGGTCATGACGATTAGTCTATTATGGGTTTGGAACTATGTTGACATGTTGTAATAAATGTTAAACTTTGGATTTGCCACAAGGTGGCTTCTACTTTGGTATTTAAGAAATGTTTTGCTTTCGCAGTTTGAGCATGGGATCATGTAAATTAATTGTTTTGAAATTTAATGCATGTTTATATATATGTGTGTGTATATATATATATATATATATATATATAACTCCATGGTGATGCGCCCCATATGTTGGTCTCAAAGAATGTGCTAAAGGGGGGTGAATAGCACTTTCCAAATAACAGGAAAATTCTTTCCAAGTAAAGAGCTAATTAAAGGAATTTGAAAATAAAAGTTTAAAGCTTATTGGAGGAATGATTTAAGTGTTAAGAGTAAGAAGAAAATGAAAGAAAGCAGACAAACCACAATGATTTATAGTGGTTTGGTCATCTGACATACATCCACTACTTTGATTTTCTAATCAAGGATTTTCAAACCAATTCATTAAAATCAGTAGAATTCACAAGCTTCCACTAAGCTTTTACAATAGCTTTTCACAGGCTCAGCCACAACCTTTAACAATAGTTTTCCTAGGATCAACCAAAACATAAAACTAACTTTTCTAAAGCTAAGTTAGAACTTACAAAAACAACCAACCTGACTTAAGCTTGATCTACCCTTTAGAGTGTTTCTCATACTCTCAGTAAATAAGAAATTGAAAAAAGATGAAGTACAATTGATCACTTAATTGATCTAAGATGTACAAAGTTAATCTTAAATAGTTTTTGAAAAGATGGGAGTGAAATACAGTGTAAAGAGAAGGTTTTTGATCTTCTATGCTCAAAATCCTTTTGGATAGCTTTTCTCTATGATTTTTTATTGTTGGAGAGGCTTTAAATATTTGAAAATCACTTTTGGCCATTAGAGATAGAAACTAGCCTTTATTTTATCCTTTTGTGCTTAAATTCAAATGTGTAAATACTGCTTCATTAACTAGTTAAAGGTAGGCTTTAACCGATTAAGCCTTCTTTGACTTGCACATTGTTTTTCTATGTTAACCAATTAACGACAACTTTAACTAATTAATAACTTCCTATTTTCAAGCACCTTCAAGCATTGTTTTTGGCTAGCCTCTTTTCAATTGATTAATGCTCCCTTTAATTGATTGAAGCTTCTCTCCATTCATCCTTAAATGGTAAAAATGGGGCTCCAACCAATTGAGAAGTCTTCAACTATAAATCTCTTGGTTTGTTGCTTGGACAATAATCAAAATTTTGATTTTGAATTTTGGCACTTCTTGACACTTTAACTTTGACCTTTAACTAGTTAACTTATTTCCTTTAACTGATTAAAAGGCTTTTATTTTGTGTCTAGCACCTACTTAACTGATTAAACCTTGTGTTAACTAGTTAAGACCTTTCTGTTTGTCCTTGGTGTAACACCCAGAATTACTTTAATTCATTAAGGATTTGTGTTAATTGGTTAAGACTAATTTGTCTTCATTAAAGCTCTTTTTTTTTTTTGCTTGTTTAACCAATTATCCCATCTTGCAACTGAACAAGCATCTTGACTTGCTTTCAAATACCATATATATTAATGAATTTAGGTTTTCTCTTGCATAGTTAAATAATCTAATTAGACACCAATGAATGGGAATGTTTTGCTATCATAAAAAACAAAGAGTCAACATTCTTTCTCTCTTATTTTTGGTGATGACAAAACACTCTTAGATGAAGAGTCTATGTTCAATATGAATGCTTCAAATCTTTATGCATAATGAGTTGTTTCCCCTTAGTTAATGCATCTAGTTTTCTTTAAAGATTTGCAATAAAATATTTATAATATCCATAATAGCTAAATAAGATATACAATATCCACATTAGCTAAGCAAGATATATTGAATATCCATTATAACTAGCACATAATATTCAACCAAACCATAACTAAGTATTACACACATAAATTAAACATGAAGACCTATCAAACTTTATTTAATTTAGTCTCCCTTCTCACTTGTTTTGTCATTATTAAAAAAGTTATTCAAACTCCCTTTTAATGAGTGCATCTAGATTTTTCTTTAATCTTTAAATCAAACATTAATGAATGAGAATCATATGCACTCGTACAACTAAGTCATACAAGCTTATAGATATAGTTCAATAACTTCAAGAGTCAAGCTTGTAACTATGTAAGAATAATGTATTAGAGTTAAATCATTTCAAGAACTTGTCAAGTATCACTCAAATAATGTTCAAGCAAATTTGCTCATTTTGTCATAATCAAAATCCTAATAATTTTAAAGTTAACACCATGAGGTTTTTGAACATCGGATATGTTTTATTTAAGGCTTGCTTAGGTCAAGTGGGATATCCTTATTAGGCCTTTACGTTGCTCATGGACGCTAGATTTGGGTTGTATTATTACAAAAGCTCTACCTTTTTGGCTTGTCCCCTTCTCGCAGTTGGTCATTGAGTTCTATAACTCACACTAGAAGATTATTGTTTTTGTTTCAGATTAGTAGCTCTCTTAGCTTGCCACCTTGTGGTCGAGTAGGACAACTTGTATTTGGTACGTGTGATAATGCCCTTCCTTCAAGCCTTCTAATGTTGTTACACTCTACAGTGTGTCAAAGAGTCTTATGCTTATTTCTCATTTTACGATGATGATGTGCTTATGTAAATAAATGAGACTCCTTATGTTTATGTTACTAATGTATGGGATGTGTACTTTAGCATCAAAGAGGGTGGACAGGATATGCTAAGCTTATGGTAATGGGGCCATTGAAGATATAAGCACCAAGGTGTACAAACTAAGAGCACCAAATTATGCATATGACATTTATATGAAAATATGCATTACATTGTATGCGATATGTTTGTGAAAGGCTAATGGAATGTTTTATCTTACAATATGATGATGTTTTCCATGATGAATGATGTTGAACTTGGTTAAATGTGCTTTAATATGAAATAGTATGTGATTATATGATGAGTTAAAGGCTTGTTTGAGTCCTATGGGCCACACCTACATAGGTTCTCGCACTAGTCATGTCCTCGAATTTAAGATGTGACATCTTATATTTTTTGGAACACCTAAACCTATTTGTAACCCTTGAAAAAACAACTGATAATTTTTATCAAAATAATGCTCATAACATTTTATCAAATGATGTTAATATTTAGGATAAAGTACCGTTACCCCTTAAGTTTTGATTAAAATTTCACGCAGGTCCATTAAATTTCAAAATGGACATTCCGTCCCAAAAAAGTATTTTTTCTTGAACGCTTAGGTCTAGCCGTTAGTTAACTATTAGTATTTTCATCAATCTGATGAGGTGACAAGGGTCAAGGGATAATTTTACCCTTGATTAATTTTTAAAATTTCTATTATATAATTTTATAACTTTTTTATTAATTTTTTTATTAGTTAAGAAAATAAAAAACCTCCCCATATGGGGGAGTACCAAAGCTCCCCTAAAGAGCCACGATCGAGATCCTTTAGGAGCACAGATCTGGTGCTCCCTTTCCTCAGTGCCCCCCTCCCTTGGGAGCATGGTCGGTTTTCTCCTTTCTTTGGGGAGGATCGGTTCTCTTTTTTTTAAAATTTTTTATAAAATATAATAGTAATTTTAAAAATTAATAAAGAAAGAAATGGCATTTTAATCTTTTCACAATCCTTTGTTAACGGTGTTTGCATTTTTAGGGTAGAGTGTCTATTTCGAAGCTAATGGACCCGTTTGAAATTTCGATTAAAACTTAAGAAGTGGGGTTATTTTACCTTAATATTAGTAATTTTGATAACTCCAATTGATTAAGATAAAAGTGTAAAGCATTCTTTTTAATAGTTTTATCCAAATAGGATGATCATCTTGGGTTTCATCCTAAAATTCTAATAGCATTAGATACAACAATACGAGAACTATTGTAAAAATAAAAATTTCAAAATAATTTGTTGATTTTAAAAGATTTAAATAATTCAGTATATAAAAATATTAATATTTATTGATTTTTCTTTAACTTAATTCTTGCGAAAGAAACACTTTAACTCAATGGATATTGGCGCCTCACTTTTAATTAATGCTAGCTTCGTCATCGATAATGTCAAACACAATTACCTTTTGTCCTTACTCAAACATAACAAGAAATCAGTTTTGGCAGCACGCGAAAAGCTCGCTCGAAATTAAAATATTAACGACACATCGAAAGTTTGTTAAGGGAGAGTTGTAAGGATCGATCTGGTAACCCAACATAGGGGAAGTTAGAGAGGGAGAGATGATGTGAGAGAAGAAGAAACAAACACCCTCAAAGCGTTTGATATCTTTGTCATTCGCTATCTTACGTTATACCAACGAAAACAATGAAAGCCTTTTGACCCTTTTCAATTTTGTGTGGGGTTTATTTTTTTTTTTATCTAGCTTTCATTGATTCTGTTTGGGAGTATAGGCTTCCTGATTTTTTCTCTGGGGGTGTTTTTTTCTAGACTGAGATAGCTTGAATCATGCGCACAAATGAAAGACCGTAAGAAGAGAACCATGAATAGGAACAAAAGCCAAGTTTATGACTCTTCCTCCGTTGACATGGAAAGGTGCCCTCCCAAACCCATTCCCAAGAGGATTTATCAAGTTTGGAAGGGAAACAATGTATTATTTTTTTCTCCTCCTTTTACAACGTTTGATGCTTTTTCTAAATTGGTGCTTAAATTTCATGCTTGAGATTCTATTCTTCTTATTGCATCTCATGAATACGAATTCACAGTTCATTTTGGCAAATGAAGTTTTAACAATGCCCCTTGTCATGTATATGTTGTCAATTCAACCCCAAAGTACTATCATACTTGGTTAATGGGCGGCATAGCTGAATGTGAATTCCTATAGATGTGCAGATATATTTTGATTTGCTAGTTTTGTTGTACAGAAACCTGTGGAACCTCTAGTTGTTATGGGATGATTCTGGGGTCTTATTGAGTATATGCATGAGGGTTTTAGCTTATATATATTATGGCAAATTATTACTCGTATCATTGCCTGCTTTGAATGCTATCCAACATGGTATTTGGGTCCAAATACTAGTTGAATAATTCTTTGATTACTGACATCTATCTCAATTTTCTCAATCTGTTTATAAAGTAAGCATTAAACAATGAGTAATCAGATTACTGTTCCATTATCAATTTCTGTATTCTTTATAGCTTTCTCCGGTCGAAAATGAAGTTAAAACAAGTAGTTAATTTTTGTTGGGTACGAGTATGTACAGGCTATACCAAGATCTGGCTTTGCTTACGAACTAATGCATGCACAGTTTTTAAATGTCAGAAATTTTGTTGTGGTGGGAGAATGATCTTTGGCCCCGATGCATCATCACTATTTTTAACATCATTTCTAATCGGATGCCCTGCAATAGCATTCTGCTTAAAGGTGGCGGTGATCATCAATCAAGACGATCCGGTTTTCAACTATCATGCATTTTTGGGGGGACTCATCCTCACTGTTTTGGTTGGTAATTTGTTTTAGCAAATAAAGCAAGAGCTCTCCCACGGCTCACCGCTGTATGTAATTGATGTTTGTGCCTGCAGGATTTCGGGTTTCTACTCCTGACATGCAGTAGAGATCCGGGAATAATACCTAGAAATTTGAAATCGCCGCCGCCTGAATCGTCGGAGGAATCGATTAATTACATGACAAAGAGTGCATCCATGGAGTGGGTCCGTAGTCAAACTCCAAACCTCAAGATACCAAGGATTAAGAATGTGATGGTGAACGGTCAAACGGTTAAAGTCAAGTTCTGCGAGACATGCTTGCTCTATCGTCCGCCGCGTGCTTCTCATTGCTCCATCTGCAACAACTGCGTCCAGAGGTTCGACCACCACTGTCCATGGGTGGGTCAGTGCATCGGAGCAGTAAGTTACTTTAATTTTCTCATCAGCTGTTTATCTATAAGAGCCTTGCTTGCTTTTCTACCTAGCTAACTACAGGTGATGCTGTTCTTATTGAATTTAAGTCGAAACCAAATATTGAGGCTTTAATGGTTGCAGCGCAACTACCCATTCTTCCTTTGCTTTATATCATCATCGACTGCCTTGTGCATATATGTGTTCGTGTGCTCTTGGGTGAACATTCTTGGACAACACTGCGGCTTGTGGACTGCCATGTCTCGTGATATACTATCGGTCATTCTCATCGTCTACTGCTTCATAGCGGTCTGGTTTGTTGGTGGCCTAACAGTTTTCCATTTCTACCTCATTTTCACCAACCAGGTGATTACTTGTACAAGTTTTGTCGCCTCTCCGATCGCTTCACCATGTTCTATCTTTCAATATATGTTTTTGGGGATTCTCTTGATTTCCTTGTGCTTTTTGCATCATGAATTTCAGACAACCTACGAGAATTTCCGGTACCGATACGATGAGAAGGAAAATCCCTTTAACAAGGGCATATTAAGCAACTTGAAAGAAGTGTTCCTGTCCAAGATCCCACCTGCAATGATCAATTTTCGGGCATGGACTGCTGATGACGACGACTTTTCAGAAGTGTCGACCATCAGAGATGACAGCCGGGCTGGGGATTTCATTGCTTCCAAGGAGAAGTTTGACGTGGACATGGAGAGCGCTAGAGCTCCAAATTCTTTGGAGAGGTTCGACTTCGGTGGCTTTGATAATATATAGTTTAAGGAGGAAGGGCGCACAATGTGATTTTCCACATATATTAATATTTATATATGATATAAAGGCAATACACTAAGGTACTGCAATATACTAACGGTTTTCATTCTCATGCAATTGCGTAATCAAGTTTTTACAACCACTGCTTCTTAACGACTTTGACTAACAAACAATTATTATTATTATTATGGAGTTTAATTTTTACTTTTAATTGCAATCAATTAAATTCCTAAATATTTATCATATTAAGTGATACATGTTTCACAAAACATTGTGAGTTTTCTCATCCATGGTGGATCCATCGTTTTGACATTTTTTGTTGGCTTGTTCATCTCATGATCGTTTATATTCCAGGTTGAATGTGATCATTTTTGTTTGCGAAATAATTTAAATAAATAAAAAGTACCTGTTGGAGGCTTTAATTGATTGTAATCAACAGACAAGAAATTTGATGATAGTTTAATTAATTTATATATTTTTTTGTATTTAAACCTTATTATCACTGTTATAGGTTAAATTACTTAGGAAAATGCTATACATACCAAATTTTTTGAAAGTCTTTATCATTTTATATATTATTATAACTAATTGAGCCATTAATGTAATATTTTTAGTAATTTGAGCCCTCATTGAAACAAAACTATTGAAGCTCATTATATATTCATATCACGTGGATGTTTACTTAGCACTGTAATGATCCAAACCCCCAGGCTGTTAGGGCGCATAGACCCTATAGGCAAGCCCATAAAGCCCAGCAAGAATGTAAATTCATTTTCCATTAGCTATAATTAAATTAAATCATTGGAACATAACTTGAAAATAATTATATATGAAGTATGATTTTGGTTCACACATGTTCATCATTAACCAACCTAAACCCGGGGCAAATAAACATAAACCAATGCTACATGTGCTTTAGGATAAACTCTAACCATATTTACGTAAACCAGTTTCATATGTCATGCATTGGCTACAACCGTGGACCTTGACCCTACATATCTGGCTTTAAACAGCCGCATTTACGCAAAACTTGGACCAGCAGAGTTTGACGTGGAAAACCGAGTGTCTATGAGATGCATTAGTCAACTACCAAGCAAATTAGCCTCTCACTCTTTGATGGAGGCTTCAGGAAGGTACTTATCTGCACATCAATTCATTGGGATAAGTTACGTAGATTCAGTGAGTGAGTGAAAAAGAGAAACAACCAATAAAGCTGAACAGTTGCTGAAAAGGAGCTTAGAAATAGTAATTTAACTTAAAAAAAAAAACCCTGATGCAATGCAAAAACAGTTTGTGCATTGATTTCACAATTTATAATCAAGTACATGGCATGCAGAATAGTGCATAAAAGTGGTCGATGAATATCTCAAGCTAAACTCCAAAGAAAATGCCTTATTTTTCTCAAATCGAGGGCCCAAGGTCGATCCCTAAGTGTCTTGAAACACAATTTATTAAGTATTAGTCAATTGTGTGACAAAGGCTTTTAAGGTATGTTTTGATTTATACAAATGTGAAGTGATAGACATTAGTACCAACAAAATTTCATTCGTAGGAAAAGAATCAAGAATATGTATGCTATATTTCTTGAAGATCTTGAGCTTAATTGTGAAACATGTCTTATGGTAAATGATGGAAATGATAATTGGTTATGGAATAGGAGACTTGGACATGTGAGCATGCATACCATCTTAAAATTGATGAGAAAAAACATGGTTATAGGATTGCTGGAACTTAAATTTTAGAATAATCAGATTTGTGATGCTTGTCAACTAGGTAAACAAGTTACAACACCAAAAAGATTATTTCAACCTTTAGACTTCTTGAATTGCTGCATATTGATTTATTTGGTCCAATCAACACAACTAGCTTAGGAAGCGAATCATATGGCTTTGTGATAGTTGATGACTACTATAGGTATACTTAGGTCTACTTCCTTGCTCATAAAAATGATTCTCTACTTGTATTTGTAAATCATTGTAAGAGGGTTCAAAATGAAAAAGGACTTGTCATAGTTAGTATTAGAAGTGATCATTGAGGTGAGTTTGATAGAGATGATTTTGAAAGTTTTTGTAATGAAAAAGGGTTGGATCATAATTTCGCTGCACCTAAAACACCTCAACAAAACTGGAGTTGTAGAAAGAAAAAATCAAACCTTAAAAGAAATGGCTTGGACTATGCTTTGTGAAAGCAATCTACCAAAGTACTTTTGGGCAGAAGCTGTCAACACAACAGCCTACATTCTTAATAAAGTATCAATAAGGGCCATGATATCAAAAACCCTATATGAACTGTACGAAGGTAGAAAACCAAATATTTCCTACTTTAGAAGTTTTGGCTGCAAATGCGTTGTATTTAGCAATGGAAAACATTCTCTTGGAAAGTTTGAAGCTAAGAGTGATGAGCCAATATTTCTAGGATATGCGTTGAACTTAAAAGCTTATAGAGTTTTTAACAAAAAAACTTTAACAATTGAAGAATCTATCCATGTAGTTTTTGATAAATCTAATGCCTTGCAAAAGGAAGCTTTTGTTGATGAAAATGATGAAGAGGACTTTGAAAGACAAATGGAAGAACTAAGCCTAGAAAATAAGAAAAATAGTGAAAAAAAGTCCTTTGGAAGAAAAATAGAACCTCCACCCTTAAAAACTTTGCAAAGAACTGAAAGTCAACTCATTGGTCTTTTAAAGAATGAAAGTATATCAAAGATCATCCACAAGAGTAGATCATTGGTGATATTTCACAAAGAGTCAAAACCATAAGAGGAATTAGAGAAACATGTGAATTCTCAGCTTTCATCTCACAAATCGAGCCTAAGAGCTTTGAAGAGGTAGAAAAAGAAGAAAGCTGGACATTGACCATGCAAGAAGAACAACAATTTGAAAAAAATCGAGTATGGACACTAGTTTCTAGGCCATTAAATCATCCAATTGTTGGCACAAAGTGGGAGTTCAGAAATAAAGTGGATGAGCAAGGTAATGTTATTGGAAACAAAGGTAGGCTAGTGGCTCAAGGATATAACCAAGAAGAAGGCATTAACTATGATGAAACATTTGCTCCTATTGCTAGGATAGAAGCCACAAGATTATTTCTTGCATTTGCATATTTCATAAACTTCAAATTATTTCAAATGGATGTAAAAACTGCATTTTTAAATGGACTTATTCAAGAAGAAGTCTATGTCAAACAACCCCTGGATTTGAGGACTTTGGAAAAACCTGATTATGTTTTCAAACTACATAAGGCTTTATATGGACTAAAACAAGGTTTAAGAGCTTGTTATGAGAAATTCTCAAAGTTTTGAGTTGAAAAGGGTATATTAGAAGAAGTATTGATACAGCATTGTTTATTATGAAATTCTTGAATGATTTAATTATAATTCAAATTTATGTCGATGATATTGTATTTGGCGCTACTAATGAGGCTTTTGGTAAGAACTTTGTTGAAGAAATGCAGGGTGACTTTGAGATGAGCATTATGGGTGAACTAAAATTCTTTCTTGACCTTTAAATCAAACAATGCAAAGATGGCATCTTTATCAATCAAGAAAGATATATTCAAGACATGCTGAAAAAGTTTGATATACTAAAGCTAAAATCAATCAACACACCAATGAGTCCTTCTACCAAACTTGATACTGATGAAAGAGGAAAAAGTGTTGATCAAAAGCTCTACATGGGGTATGATTAGATCTTTGCTTTATTTAACTACTAGCAGACCTAATATTCAATTTAGTGCATGCCTGTGTGCATGGTTTCAATGTCAACCTAAAAAGTCATACTTAATTGATGTAAAAAGAATCTTTAGGTACTTTTTAGATGCACAAAATTTAACATTATGGTATCCTAGAGGAACATCCTTCAATCTCATTAGATATTCAGATACAAATTTTGTTGGAAGCAAAATAGATAGAAAGAAAGCTAATGGTACATATCAGTTTCTAGGAGATATGCTTGTGTCCTGGTCTAGTAAGAAACAAAACCCCGTTGCACTCTCCATAGTTGAAGTTGAATATATTTCCTTATGTAGTTGCTATGCTCAAATTTTATGGATTAAATAATAATTAAAAGATTTTGGCATGACCATGCATAATGTACCAATATTTGTGATAACACAAGTGCAATAAATATCTCAAAAAATCCAGTTCAACACTCAAGAACTAAGCACATTGAGATTAGACATCATTTTATTAGAGACCATGTGCTTAAGGCAGACATTAAGATTGAGTTTGTCAAACCCTTAAATGAGCAAAGATTTTGTGAAATTAGGAGAAATCTAAGAATGGCAAGTATTCAAGAGCTTTAAGTAAATTTCTGAGCATTTCTCTCATAAGATAGTGTAGACTTAGTTGATTAAGAGCATCACTTAACCAACTAAAAGCATTCTATTTCCTTTAATAAAAGACCTAGTCAAACAAGGGTGAAACTTGGTCAATTAAGAAACTAAAACAAAAAAATAAAATTTAAAGAAAATGGAGGCCGTTTATTAGGTGAAGAAGAAAATGAAAAATTGCTTAACTAAAAAACTTGGGAGGCAAATTTTTGAATTTTGAAAGAGAGAGAAATTGACCACATTTAAAAAAGAGGGAGTCTAACTGTTTTAAAGAAAATTAACCTCTTTGAACTCATTCTCTCTCATTTGAAATCGATCTTCTAAAACTGAAACCTCCCCTTCTTAAACTTTTAAAACCCTAAAACTGAACCAAACAAAACCAATTGCTAAATCCTATTTACCTGAAGATATCTTCAAAAAGAAGAAGGGTAAATGGCCTATGGAAGCAAGTCCACCCTCTTAAATTCAGAAGAAGAAAAAGAAACATGAGTCAACTTTGGTGACTGAGAAGACTAGGAAGAAACAAAAAGAAATGGAATAGAAGTTGGAGAAAAAGAATGAACAAGGAAAATTCTCCACATAAGGTAATCTTCCATCCTTGAAATTCAGAAATAAGATTCATGAGGATAAATATAGGTGTTAGCTTTAAAATTATTATACTTTTGAGTATGACAAAATGATCAAATTTGCTGGAACATTATTTGAGTAATCCTTAACTATTGTTTGAAATGATTTAACTCCCATGTATTTGTTCTTACATAGTTATAATCTTTACTTTTAAAGTTATTGAACTATATTTATAAGCTTGTATGACTTATGTGTATGAATGCTTATGATTCTCATTCATTAAAGTTTGATCTAATGATTAAAGAAAAATTTAGATGCACTCATTAAGGGGCAGTTTTGAATATCAATTTTAATGATAAAAAAAAGGGTAGAAGGAAGACTAAGTTGAATAAAGTTTGATTGGTCTTCATGTTTAATTTTTATGTGTGATGCTTTATTTTGGTTTTCTTCAATATTATGTAAAGAAAACTAGATGCATTGACCAAGGGGGAGCAACTCATTATGCATAAAGCTTTGAAGCATTCATATTGAACATAGACATTGCACTATTAATCTACGAGTGTTTTGTCATCATAAAAAATAAGAGATAGAGAATGTTGACTCTATATGTTTTTGATGATCGTAAAATATTCTCATTCATTGGTGTCTAATTATATTGTTTAAGTTTGCAAGACTAAAATGTATGCCATTAATAAATTAATCACTCAAAAGACAATATCAAAACTTATAAGAATAAGCAGCTATAAGTGAGCAATGAAATAAGAAGCCTCTAAGTTGAATAATCAAGGGAGTTGGTTAGATAAAACTCAAAAGAGAAGCTGGCGAGCTCAAGCAAATCATGAAACAGAGAGCACTTAGTCGACCAAGAGACAGAGTTAGTTGACGAAGAGCTTATTGCCAGAAACTGGGTTCAGAGATAGA
>NW_018397271.1:554618-554743 GCF_002168275.2 Theobroma umbraticum | reverse complement strand
TCGACCAAGAAAGTTTGTCAGTCAATTAAGAGGGTACTGCCAAAAATGCTCAAAGACAGAGCCTATTTCCAGAAACTGTGTTCAGAGATAGAAATGACTTAGTTGACTAAGTGATATCGATTAGT
>NW_018397271.1:554481-554608 GCF_002168275.2 Theobroma umbraticum | reverse complement strand
CATTCTGTCTGGCAGTTTGAACTGACGTTAAAAGATAAAATAACAGGAAGAATTGCTTCCAAACTATTTTCAACGGTCAGAATCTGTCCAGCTACCAGCAGAGCTGATTTTTCAAGTATAAAAACAC
>NW_018397271.1:554335-554471 GCF_002168275.2 Theobroma umbraticum | reverse complement strand
CCAAGAATCAGATTTGAAGGCTTTTAAGATCAAAAATAGCTCAAAAATCTCAAAAACACTTTGCATATTTTCTACACTTCAATCCAATCTTTGTAACAGAGTTAAGAACTTCATCTTGGACCATCAGATCAGGTTA
>NW_018397271.1:553717-553847 GCF_002168275.2 Theobroma umbraticum | reverse complement strand
TTGAACAATCAAGGTAGTGGATGTAGGTCTTTGAACGAACCACTATAAATCTTTATAGTTTTTCTTTGCTGCTTTATTCTTCATTTCATTCCTTGTTAGATTATTTCTTATCTTGCTTTTAACTTCCCAT
>NW_018397271.1:553183-553348 GCF_002168275.2 Theobroma umbraticum | reverse complement strand
GACAAATGAAATGATTCTTAAGCCAAGGGCTGAATGGAATAAAGCTGAAACTAAAAAGGTTCAGACAAACTTTAAGGAAATAAACATTTTACATTGTGCCTTAAGTCCCATTGAGTTCAACAAAGTGTCAAGCTATACCACAGCTAAACAAGTGTGGGACAAACT
>NW_018397271.1:552830-552972 GCF_002168275.2 Theobroma umbraticum | reverse complement strand
TCACCAGCATGCTTGATAGGTTCACAAACATCACAAATAAACTTAGTCAGTTAGACAAACCAATTTTTGAACATGGAATTGTCAAAAGACTACTTAAAAGCCTACCAAAAAATTGAAAGCCAAAAGTGACTGCCATCCGAGA
>NW_018397271.1:552554-552820 GCF_002168275.2 Theobroma umbraticum | reverse complement strand
TTAAATGTCATCACCCTTGATGAACTTTGTGGATCTCTTCTTACTCATGAGCTGAAACTTAAAGAAGAAGAAGAAGCAGACAAGAGAGAAGCAAAAAAAAAAGAATAAAAACATTGCTTTAAAAGTAAGCATTTTTGAAGAAGAACTGGAAAATTTATCCTGTGAAGATGATGAAAAATTATCTATGGTGGCAAGAAGATTTAGAAAACTTATGGGACAAAGAGACAGAATATTGGCTAAAAGAGGATACAAAAGAGATCAAGGTT
>NW_018397271.1:552315-552544 GCF_002168275.2 Theobroma umbraticum | reverse complement strand
AACCAGAAATAAAAATGAGTCCAACAAGAATGAGGAGCTTATATGCTTTGAATGCAAGAAGCCTGAACACTTCAGACCCGAATGTCCTTTGCTAAAGGAAAAAACTTTCAAGAAAAACAAAAAATCAAAAAAGGCAATAGTGGCTGCAGCTTGGTTAGACAGTGATATTTCAAGCTCAGATACTGAAGAAGAGAAAGTGGAAGAAAGAGCAAATCTATGTTTGATGGCA
>NW_018397271.1:552132-552300 GCF_002168275.2 Theobroma umbraticum | reverse complement strand
GAGGTATGTTCTGTTTCTTGTGATATTTCTATGGATGAACTTCAAGATGAATATAAATGCCTGTGTGATGAATTTGAAAAACTTGTATCAAAATACAAGGCTTTCAAAAGAAAAACCTCATCTCTTGAGAATGATTTAGAAAAGATAAATCATGATTTCTGCTCTATT
>NW_018397271.1:551721-552016 GCF_002168275.2 Theobroma umbraticum | reverse complement strand
ACACTCAAAAATAGATTATGAAATTTTGAGATTGGAATTAGAAGATAGGACTGAGCTTTGCAAAAAGCCATTGATGAAACTATTGCACTAAAGAATACAAGAAATGAAACACCACAAAGAAACACATATTTCAAGAAAAGCCCTGGTAATGATTCTCTTAGGTGTTATATTTGTGATAAACTTGGTCACTTATCTTGTAATTGTTATAGAAACAGAAGCATGCAAAAAATAAAAAGGATTTGGGTTCCCAAAGGATCCTATGTAATAGCTAACCTTCAAGGACCCATCAAGGTAT
>NW_018397271.1:551521-551711 GCF_002168275.2 Theobroma umbraticum | reverse complement strand
TAAGAAAAATTAAAAATCTGTCTTGCAGGTCGAGTTGAATAGAAAAGACACATGCTCAAAAGCTTAACTGAAGGAGAAGCAACCGTGGTACATAGACAGTGGCTGCTCAAGACACATAAAGGAAAATGGGAGATCTCTATGCTAAAAGCATTTTGTTTGTTTAAATGAGATTCTTGATTGCTTATTTATT
>NW_018397271.1:551318-551511 GCF_002168275.2 Theobroma umbraticum | reverse complement strand
TTGATTTAGCTTGATTTGTAAAATTGTTTGCTTTCTTTAATGAAAAACTTTGGTTGCCTATTCTTGCTTCTATATTAAGTGCAAAATTCTTAGAGCTTTATTGATAAATTTTGGCTATGCAACTTGATTTGATATGATTCATAGTATAAGTTGTAAGGAAGTAAGAATCTAATGATTGAGTATGTTCTTATAT
>NW_018397271.1:551187-551307 GCF_002168275.2 Theobroma umbraticum | reverse complement strand
TATATTATCATTCTTGTTTTGAGAAAATTGTTTTATTAAGATTAATTGATTATGAAAAATTTTTTATATAAATTTCCTCATGATTTATGAAATTGTTTCCATACTACTTCTTTGAGAAAA
>NW_018397271.1:550967-551087 GCF_002168275.2 Theobroma umbraticum | reverse complement strand
TTAAGAAATATATCCATTAAGCACATTCAAGTATTAATTCATCAAGAGAATCATTAATGAGAAAGCCAAATGTATATATATCTATAAGCAAAACATGGACATAACAATTATGAAGTTCAA
>NW_018397271.1:550869-550957 GCF_002168275.2 Theobroma umbraticum | reverse complement strand
TTTTGTAAAAGAACAATATCAATTGTGAGAGACAGAATCATTTTAAAGCTCATTATATCAAATGGTAAAGCACTAGTAAAGACTTCCT
>NW_018397271.1:550474-550639 GCF_002168275.2 Theobroma umbraticum | reverse complement strand
CACTGATTGAGAAAACTTAAGGCTTGATACCAAATATGCATTTCAACATTCAAGTTAGAGAAGTAATATAAGGCACAATATCTATTTTAGTGTTTAAAAAGATGTTACCGGCAACAAATAACACTAAATGTTCAATTCTCACCAAACCTTCTTGTTGAAAATCTT
>NW_018397271.1:550365-550464 GCF_002168275.2 Theobroma umbraticum | reverse complement strand
GATATCATTGACAATCATTGACTCCCCCTTAGAAATCATAAACTTAACAAAAATTGTTAGAGATCCTTAATAGATCAAACATTGAGAGAGAAATCATGA
>NW_018397271.1:549751-549864 GCF_002168275.2 Theobroma umbraticum | reverse complement strand
ATGAAAATTGTCAATTCAAGGAGAATTTTCACAGAAGGCATATCATTATTAATGAAGCATGACTAAAGCATTTTGCATTTATTTTAATTATGTATGAAAGTTATGATCAAATA
>NW_018397271.1:549593-549680 GCF_002168275.2 Theobroma umbraticum | reverse complement strand
ACACAAAATCTTTAGATCATGTAAATGTTAAGACTCCATGAAGACATAGTTAACATTTAAATGCATATTCAAAATAAATTTCAGCTA
>NW_018397271.1:549194-549350 GCF_002168275.2 Theobroma umbraticum | reverse complement strand
TTAAGGTCAAGCACAAAGAAAAATCATATAAGCATGCGTGTTGACCAATATAGTCGATGAACCATGAGTATTTTCATTAAGGCGAATGAGTTCATCCGAATTGAATAAGTATGCATAATTAAGAAATCAATTTTGAAACAATCATTTGAGCTCAAA
>NW_018397271.1:548832-548982 GCF_002168275.2 Theobroma umbraticum | reverse complement strand
GAAAGTTTTCCCATTTTCTAACAAATTTTACAATTTCAAGAACATGTACTTGCATCAAATGATCATGAAAGTATTTATAATGCATGTTTTTCAAATGTCAAGAATCATATTTGAAAAAGAAATTCATGGAAGAAAATATTGCAATGGACA
>NW_018397271.1:548424-548709 GCF_002168275.2 Theobroma umbraticum | reverse complement strand
GTCCACGTTTTATCATTCCAGCAGCGTTTGTATTTTGTTCTATAATAGTCAGCTGGTTATGCTTAGGAATAAATTATGCTTAGGAGTAAATTATGCTTGATCCCTGCACATTGAAAAACTAGCAAAGGTGCAAAACATGCAATGTTCCAAGGTATAATGACCTCAAAACATGGATTTGTGTGAGAACAATTTGGAGTTTGATTTCAACCATGTTAAAACATCATTTTGGACATGTATGATTAAAGATTCTTCGAAAAAAACATGTGAACTCAAATTTTGGCTTTT
>NW_018397271.1:548315-548414 GCF_002168275.2 Theobroma umbraticum | reverse complement strand
GTTCACAAGTGCCAAAAAGTTGAAATGCTCACTGGAAGAATCATGCCTTTAATATGTTCAAAACATTCAATTTACATCATGATGCGTGACTGTGACTTA
>NW_018397271.1:548133-548305 GCF_002168275.2 Theobroma umbraticum | reverse complement strand
AGCAAAGCATTTAAACAATGTTTTATCATAATATGCATCAAATTTAGCATTTTCTATAATTTTTTAGCATATGGACAAAAATAGCCTTACGATCATTCAAGCATTCATTTGCAATAACATCAAGTTATAATAGCATTTTCAACATAAGGTACACTTGTTCAAGTTTTATATA
>NW_018397271.1:547655-547765 GCF_002168275.2 Theobroma umbraticum | reverse complement strand
CAAAGAGAATAAAAAGATTTCACAAGAAAATCAATTGTTAAAGATTTAATTTTTTGTTGTAAACTTTTTAACTTGAAACATTCAAGATTAGACTTGCTTTGTGAAAAATC
>NW_018397271.1:529453-547555 GCF_002168275.2 Theobroma umbraticum | reverse complement strand
TCTTTGACCGAACCACTATAAATCTTTGTGTTTTGTCTTTGCTACTTTATTCTTTATTTCATTCCTTGTTAGATTATTCCTTATCTTACTTTTAACTTCCCATCATTGAAGTTAAACTTGCCCCCAAATAGAGGTCCAAGCTTGTAAGAGCCAAAAAGTGCTATTCACCCCCCCTCTAGCACATTTATTTGAGACCAACAATAGGAAAATTAAAAATGCTCCTATTTCGTGTGGGGAATACATAGACTAGGACAGTTTTAATGATGTTCCTGAAATTGAGGATGGTTTGTCAAATTATTTTGAAGAATTAAAATTGAAGAATTTGAGTGTGTTCAAGAACAGAATCTAGAGAGCTAGCCTTGTAAAGGAATTCTATGCTAATACTGCACTAGATGAGAATGAACTTGATGATCTTGAAGATTTTGTAGAAGATGGTTTGAATGTTTTTCTAAATGGAAAGGAATTTGTAGCTACAACCATTGATTTGAGAAATCTGCTCTGCATAGAGTGTAAATGAGGGAGAGTTTGAAATTCCTGGGGATTATGATCCCCCATCTCTGTGGAAGTTAATCATAGGGAAAAAGGAGAGATACTCTTCTAAAAGCTATGCAAGCCTTAATAAAAGTCCACAAATTAGAATCTTGCACTATTTTATAGCTACATCAATCCATGGAAGAAGTGGTAGTTTTAGCTATGTAAAGCCTTCAAGATATGTGGCTTATGGAGCATGCTTTTAATGAAATTCCTTTCAATTTAGGAAGATTCATGATAGAGAGAATGAAAGGAATTTGCTAGGTTGACAAAGTAAATTTAGCCAATGAAAATTTGATCACATCTCTTATGAAGAAAAAAGGGATTTGGGCCAACAGATATGAGATGGATCAAGTGAAGAGTAGAGATTAGGCTATTTATCTAGGAAGCCTACCAAAGATGGGATACAAACTGTATTAAGAAAAGTTTTTCAAGATTTCCAAGGATACTTAAAGGGATGAGCAAGCCTTTCCTACTCAGACAACAACAACTTCCTCACAAATTTCAAATGGAATGATTCTGAACATACTAATGAGAATTGATGGGAAACTCACTGACTAGTCTACAAGAATTGTGAAAATTGAAGAAAATCTATAAGAGCTAGGAAATTTAATGAAGGAAAAAAGGAAATCACCTTCTAGTCCTGCACTTGAACATACTCTTATAGCACTAAGTCCAGCTTCAGTAAGCCAGGCTAGTGAAAATTCTAATTTCCAAGGTAAAGGTGATGCACCAGAATATGGTCTTATGAGAAAATCACCCACCCTTGAACCTAAAAATAAAGAAGAATCCAATGAAAGGACTAAAGTAATTGGATCCTTTAATGACAACTCTCCACCACATGATGAACCACAGGTAGAAAAACCATCACCTACTAACTTTGAAGAAATTTTAATCATGGATGTCTTCCACCAAATGGTCAAAGGAGAACAAGTAGAAAAAGAAGCAACAAAGAACAAAGCTCAGAAGTTAGCATTAGCAAAGGATTCCCCTGAATCGAGTCACACCACTAAAGAAAGAGAAGCTGTTGATAAAGAACAAGGACAAGCAGCTAATCCACCAAAGCTAAACCTCAACCAACTAGTAAAGGTAGAAGACAAAGTTCATCAAAAGGAAAAAGTCCTCCAAATTAGCTGAAAAGGCCAAACCTTCAGTCAAGTCTTTTATTCAGAATCCACTCCAAGTTTCGTACACATCTTTTTTTGATTCCCCATCACAAAAATCCTCACCTATACCATCTCCTGAACCCTTTAATGTCCATTTTTGAAAAGATGAATCAACCCCCTCAGAATCTTCTTAAATCTGTCCTTGTTTTGCTGATGATAAAAAAAGGGAAGATAGGTTAGGGGTAGAAGTAATTTTAGGACAGAAGGTAGAAGTAATTTAAGGGTAATTTAGGAACTTAATTTTGTTAATGCTAGGCTGTTAATGTTTATGACAATATGTTACTTTAATTGTTGATGGATTGTTGATGATATTTGAATGCTAAGAACTTTTTTTTGTTATGCCTTTGTGTTTAATGGATTTTTGGAATGGATGTGGATTGTTGATAATATGCTGGTGATAGTTTGTTACAATGTGGATGATATTTTGTCACCTATTACTAATGTCCTGTAAGCTTGCATGAAGATACTCTATTAAAATGTCTAAATCTATGCTTGTTACTTTCTTTAAGAGATAGATACAAACTTAATGATCTGTTAGGTTGGACAGTAAAAAAACTTGAAAAGATCATGCATACACTAAGGGGAAGCACACACTCAGGGGGGAAATCCTCATCTTGTGCAGAACAAACACAACTAATAGACACTATTCTTTTAATCAAGGAATGTTTTGTCATTATAAAAAAAAAGGGAGATTGTTGGCTCCATTAGTTTTTGATGACAATTAAATATTTCTATTTATTTATGTCTAACTATTCTACTTGAGTGTGCAAGACAAAAATTGTATGTTAAATAATAAATTAATCATTCAAAAGTAAATATCAAAACTCGTAAGGATAAGAAGCTACAATTGAGTAATAAAATAGAAGCCTCTTAGTCAGATAATCAAGGGAGTTAGTTGGATAAAATTCAAAAGAAAAGTTGGTGGGTTCAATCAAATTGTGAGACAGAGAACACTTAGTCAACGAAGAGACATTATTAGTCGACTAAGAGCTTACTGCCAGAAACTGGGTTCAAACACAGAAATAACTTAATCGACTAAGAAGCATTGCTAGTCAACTATGAGCTCACTGCCAGAAGCTGGGATCAAAAGATAGAAACGACTTAATCAACTAAGAAGCATATTAGTCGTCTAAGAGCATTCTACTTGAAAATTTGAATTTGAATGCTAGAAGATAGATTAATAGCTAGAACTGTCTCCAAAGTATTGCCAATGGTCAGAATCTGTCAGAAACCTATCAAAGTTAATTTTTCAAGCATATAAGGCACTCCCAACCACTATGAATCAAGTTTTGAAGGCTTCTAAGATCCGAAAGAGCTCAAAAATAAAAAGAACTCTCTCCATACTTTTTGTACTTCACTCTAATACTTGTAATAGAATTCAGCACTTCATTTTGTACCATTTAGATCAAGTTAGTGATCATAAGTACTTCTTTATTTCTATTCGCCTTGATTACTAAGAGTGTGCGAGTCACTCTAAGGGGATTGATCAAGCTTGGGTTAGCTTCATTGAGTGTATAGGTTCTAATTTAGCATAGAAAAAGTTAGTTTTAGGTTTTGGTTGATCTCGAGAAAAACTATTGTTAAAGGTTATGGCCGAGCGTATGAAAAGCTATTGTAAAAGCTTGGTGGAAGCTTGAGAATTTCACTGTTTATAGTGATTTGGATTGAAAAATTCTTGGTTAAATAATCAAAGTAGTGGATGTAGGTCTTTGACCGAGCCACTATAAATCTTTGTACATTATCTGCTTTATTTTATCTTTCATTTTCATTCCTTGTTAAATCACTCCTTTATCTTGCATCGAACTTTTCATCATGGACTTTCTATTTGCTATTATTTTGAAATCAAGTTTAGTGAGAGTCGAAAAGTGTTATTCACCCCCTCTAGCACTTTTATTTAGGACCAACAATCTACCATAGAGGGAAAGAGACAAAAAGTGGTATGCTTTTATACCAGATCAACTTACATAATTGACGGCTAGGTTGCAGGTGTCGAATTACTTGTCATGCACTTCTAGTTGTTAACTCTGCATTTGATGTAGGTACCCAATAAGCAACATCATCCCTAGAGCTATCGAAAGGAATTTGTAAAATATCACTAATCTCAGTCTTATTAAGTATTGTCTTAATTAAGACCAGAATTGTCTTAATCATATTATTTTAAGTCAAAATTATCTTAATATAGAAATATTTTTTTAGAAAAGTATTTATTAACATAGTTATTGACTTATAAATGAAAGTAATATTGGATGATATTTAATTATAAATATAAGAATTAAAATTGTTAATTCTTTATTTGTAATTAATTATAATTATGGGATAATTATATTATTCCATGTGTGATTAAGATTTCCTTCTTTTATTATTAATTCTTTTTATAAAAGATGGAAAATAGTGAAATAGAATAATTCTAATTTGACATGGACTAGTAATTATAATTAAATAAAAAAATTATTATTTAATTATAGTTAAGGTGGCAAATATTAATTGAATTTTAATTAATTAACTTAAAAGGAGTTTTAAGAGAGAAATATCTCTCTTATTTTTATGGGGCCGAAAATCACATTATAAATAGTTGATTTTTGCCAAAACCATAGCCACCCTATTTTGAGATTGAAAAACTCCTTAATCTCTCTCTCTGGGTTTGCTTCTTGTTCTAGCAATTTTCTAAAAGCTTCACGTAAAGAAAAAATTGCCATAGAAGAAATAGAGAGAAAAATATCTAGTTACCATCTTGAAAAGTATTCCACACGTAGCCCACTTTAGGTTCGAGATTTAAAGATTCTTGAAGAATAAGGGGTAAGTCAAATTGGTCGAGATTTCCAATAATTGGTGTGTAGGTGAGTTTACTATAATTTACTAGGAGAGAAGAATCAAATATATTCCTAACACGAAGTAGGTAATATCTCTTACTTTTGATTCTTTTATATTGATGAAATTATTATTTGATTTGTATATTATATGATTGTGAATTTTTATTTGGGTAAATTGGATAAATTTCTTCCATAGCTAGAAAATTTTTGAAACCCATAGGTTACACAATCACAAGCATACACTATGATCCAAATCCAATAGAGAAAACTCTCATCTTTCTAAACCTAAGCATCCTATCAGCCTTGTTAGAGGATTAAAACTGATTCTTTTTAAGAATCCACTGTTGTTTTGATTATACCTCTAATAAAAAGGTATAAGGGTTTTGCTTAATCCTTTAAAAGGTTGTATCTTGAGAAAAGGTTGTGCTTGAACTTGAAAAAGGTAGTGCTTTTGCTAAGGTTACATGCCATGAGCTTATAACCTTAGCTAAGTGCCATGCGGTGCTGTAGTCTCTTGTTTGTGAGACTAAGCAAGCCTAAAGGAGGTTCTTTGAAGAACAGTGCAAAAATGTGAAATAAATAGTTATGAAGAAAGAGATTGGGGAGAATAAATAAGTATTATTACTCAAATAAGAGAAAAACAAAGTACCTAAGATCTAAGCACAAAGTAAATTGCTTGATAATACGACTTCAGCAATTTAATGCCTTACAGAAACTCTTTAAGGTGCTATTTATAATAACCTACTTGACCTAAACTTGGTGTACAAGTAATTTAAAATTGCATGAAAGGAAAGTCCTAAAACTAGGTTTACTTGGTGAACGAGTGTCCTCACAAGTAACAAAATTGGCAAGTATTCTAGAATTCTTTGAAACTTGCTTGGTTGCGAATTCAGTAGCACTATGGCTCTGTCTGCTGAGCGTATGAGCTTCTACTATCGCCTGCTGGTGCTTGTGGGCTGTTGGAGCTCTCTGCTAGTTTGGTTCGGATGGCCTGTTTGTAGGTGGCCCATATTTCTGTAAAGCTCCATGGCCTATGCAATTGTGGTTTGGCAAAGTGTGCCTTTGGGTGCTGTTCTGGGTGAGCTGGCTGGTGTCCATGTTAGGTCTTCCAAGGCGAAGCTTGCCAAGACATGGTCTTCCTCGGGGTCAGACTCCATGAGTGAGTAGCTTTTAGATAGACTAGCTTGGTGTGCGGTACTCATGTAGAATTGGTCGGCACCCATTACTAATGGGCACTCGGCTTGTACGAGCCTCAGTGGTGCGTAGCCTCTTGCCGTTGGGTTGTGTGGTGCACTACCCGTGTGAATCCCGTTCACGCTGTTGCTACTGTGCAGTGATAACTCTATTATATAGAGTTATTTTGACACATTTTGGGGGCTTAAGTAACTAAATCTTTGAGATTTTAGATTCAAATTTTAGCATTTTAGGTGTTTTTTTAGTTTAAGTTTGATTACTTCTTAAGCGATTAATTTAAGTTAGTTTAATTAAATTTTATGTTGTTTTGTTTTAAATTACTTTAAGAGTAGTTATTGCTAATTTCTCTTATGGCTTTTGTAGGAAATTGATGAAAAAGGCTCATTTGATGAAAATCAGTGCAAATATGGCGATGACTTCATTCATATATATTTCGGTATTTTGATCATATCTCTCTGTCAACAACTCCAAATGAGGTGATTCTTAGACCACTTGAATTATAAGAAGAATATCTACAATGTTTGTTTTTTAATTTACCCAGTTCTGAATGTATCATGGTCAAAATCTTTGTCAAAGTCGGAGCACTGCAGCAGTATGCAAGAACTGAATATGATGCGGTATTTGGAGTATATATTTCAATCCAGAAGTCCAATTAATGTGATTCTTGATCCATTGGAAAGTTAAGAGACATGGATAAAACTTTTATGTTTACTACTTTTCCCAGTTCTGAACATGTCAGGGTGAAACTCACGTGTAAATTTGATAAACTGCCACATCACTGGGAGAACAAGGCTGCAGCGTTGATGAAAGGAAGCAAAGATACAAATTTCCAGAAAGCCCAGCGCTGCAGCGCTGTAGAAGTAGCGCCGCAGCGCTGGGCGACTTTCCAAAAATAAAAGAAGTCGACGGGATTTTGAAAATTAGGTTATTTAGAGTCTATTTAAGGAACCTTTTTCAGTAATTTTGAGGGAAGGCAGCAAGCAACTATTCTGAAGATTTGAAACCAGGAAAAAAGCAAGCAACAATTAGTTTTCTCTCTTACCTTTGTGTTTTTCTAATTTCTTGACTTGGATCAATGGCTTAAATCCTTTGAATTGTCTTTATTAGATATTATGAGCTAATTTATTTTTCTAGGATTGCAATCGAATTCACATGTAATCTAAATTTTTAATCTCTTTCTTGCTTATTTTTCAATGGAATTTGAATTGTTTATTCCAATTTGTTCTTAATACTTTTAATTGCTTGGCCACCAGTTAAATTGATTTAGGAACCTAAACAAACTTGGGAAAGGGAGTTTAGTGTAGACTAAAATTGGGATAGCATATGATCATATTACTTGATTTGCGTATAGGATAGGGATATACCTATAGGCCATATGTAGGTAGATTAGAGCCTGAACTTAATGAATCTATTTTAATTTCAATTCACATAGGGATATAGTGTTTTGGTTAAAATAGATATTTTTATAAAATGAGTCGGGAGACCCTTATAAATAATTTAGGACTCTAGGTTAGCAATTTAAACCATTGAAATAAGTTAAGGAAGAGAGGTAAGATTTAGATTAAGTGTGAGGGATATTGTAATCCTAGGCTTGTTTGATTTTATATTTATTCGAGTATTTAGTATTTTGATTTTTCTTAGTTTAAATTTGCTAACTTAGTTTTATTTGATATTATTTTGATATTGTTTGGATAAGATTAATTTGCTATAATTTTAGTATTTAGTAAAATTTTAGGTCAATTCCCTGTGGGATCGATACTCTGCTTGCTAATATACTATCTATTCGATATGTATATTTGCATAGTAAAATTTTAACTGACATGCAGCCCATGCATGTTGCTGTCTTGAGCGCAAGCTACTTGTGAAGCATGAATCGTGTGGGCTTCTAATGTGCAGCCCGATAATGCTGGGTTGATGTGTGCGAAGCTTCCTTCTACGAGGTTGAGATGTGCATGACTTGTGTGAGCACTACCCCTTACTGTGGGGCCTTGCGCTGTTCAGACAATACAGACCAGGTTTGCTGGTGTATCCGGCATGTGGATCTGTGGAATGCGACCCAGTGTGTGTGCTGTGTTCTAGAATACTTGCTTGGTTGCCAAGTAGGCAGCATTATGGCTCTGTGTGCTGAGCTTGCGGGCTACAACTACTGCTTCCTGGTTTGTATGGGCTACTAGGGCGCTCTGCTGGTTTGGTGTAGATGTCCTATTTCTGGGTGGCCTAAATTTCTGCAAAGCTCCATGGCCCCGTGCAATTGTGGTTTGGCATGGTGCACCTGATGGTGCTGCTCCTAGGTAAGCTAGTGAGTATTCGTGACAAGTCCTCTAAGGAAAGGCTTGCCAAGGTGTGGTCCTCCTAGGGGTCAGACTCCATGAGTGAGCTACTTTTGGACTAATTAGCTTGGTGCATGACGCTCATGTAAAATTGGCCGACACCCATGCTGATGGGCACTCGACGTATGCAAGCGCTAGTGGTGCATAGCCCCTGTTGCTCGGCTATGTGGTGGCTACCCGTGTGAAGCCCGTTCATGCTGTTGCTACCATGCTGCCCATGTGTGCTGCTATCTTGAGCATGAGCTGCTTGTGCTACACAAATCATGTGGGCTTCTACTGCACGGCCTGATGGTGCTGGGCTGATGTGCTTGCAGCCTCCTCTTGCTAGGTTGATATGTGCACGCTACCCCCTACTGAAGGGTTTACACTGCTCTAACTATGTGGACCAGGTCAGCTAGTGCGTCCAGCATGCAAATCTGTGGAATGCATGCCCAGTGTTCATGCTGCGTGGCTGTGCTAGCCTAGCCTGTCATGTTGACTGGCTGTGTTGGTTGAACTGCTTTAGGGTGTGTTGTCTGCTGGCCTGTGTGCCACTGTTATGCCTGGTCACCTGTTGTTAGGGCTGTCTGGAATATCTACAAATTTCCTACTTACAATCCTCAATAAATTCCCTACCCCAATTGTGCCTTTGAGCTAGGCACCAGATGTACATGTTGCTAGGTCAGTGGCAAATTGGACTGGTCACAAGTCTGCGAACCGTGACATTATGACTGATCCTATCAAATGCATGTTTTAAAGGTTATGCCTGACCCTATTGCAAAGGCTAGTTGATAATGGATTTGAACTCCTTATGCTATCAAGGAAAAAGGCGTAGGCATCAAAGGCTGAAACTCTATAAAAATCTGACAGAGTACTCTTTACTTTCTGCACTTTATTTGATAGTTCATACTCTATTTTTTATATTCTTACCTTTTATACTTCAGCTGCGTTAAAAATTAAGGGGGAATTTTTGTTTAATAACCGATTCACCCTCATTTTGGTTACATTACCTTAAGCTTATCTTCTAACAAAAACATTTGATGGGATTAACTTATAATCATTTAAAATTTGACCTTTATAAGATTATAAATGAATTATATATCATAATATTGATGATAATATGTTAGCTAGATAATAATTATTAATTTATATATCATTTCAAGCTAGTAACAAAGCTTTTGATGCATGATTAACTTATACTCATTTAAAATCGCAGTTATGATGCTCAATTTTTTGTCAATGGATAGCATCCATTTCACTTTTCTCAAAACAAATATCCAATTATGATAGGTTTTAACCAACAACAACAAAGCGTTTAATGGGGGATAAACTTAAACAGTAAAAATCATATGTTTATAAGATTACAAATGATTTATATATCATGATATTAATGATAATATGTTATCTAAAATAATAATTTTTAATTTGTATATCACATTCAAGCTAGTAACAAAACTTTCAATGCATTATTAACTTATAATCATTTAAAATCAGTCCTTCATAAGTTTATAAATGAATTACATATCATAGTATTGATAATAATATTTTTTCTAAATAATAATTATTAGTTTATATTTCATTTCAAGCTAGTAACAAAGCTTTTGATGCCTAATTAACTTAGACTCATTTAAAACCACAGTTAAGATGCTCTTTTTTTGTCAATGGATAGCGTCCATTTCACATTTCCTAATGCAGACTATTATCTATATCTTGGTTTTGAAATAACAAAATTGATTGAGCTAAATATGCTTTGAAAATGAATGAAACATGTTTTTGAATTTGAAGAAAATTCTCAAGAATGTTTCAAGTTGGTCTTACAAAGAAAGCTATCTTGAAATGTTGGGATTGATTAGATATGGATTGCAATTGAACTCGCATGTAATATAAATTTTTATCTCTCTCTTGCTTATTTTTAATAGGATATGAATTGTTTATTCCAATTTGTTCTTAACACTTTTAATTGCTTGGCAACCAATTAAATTGATATATGAACCTAAACAAACTTGGGAAAGGGAGTTTAGTGTAGACTAAAATTGAGATAGCATATGATCATATTAATTGATTTGCGTATAGGATAGGGATATAACTATAGGCCATATGTATTTAGGTTAGAGCCTAAACTTAATAAATCTATTTTAATTTCAATTCACATTGGGATGTTGTACATATGCTTAGCACATGAATGAAATAGTGCATATGTTTGGCACTTAGATGAGTATGATAGGTAAGAAAATTATGCTATGTTTAATTGATATGCTATACGACATAAAGCATGAACAAGAAATTGATGTGTATGACGAGTTATGTGTTGATGTTAATGAAATATATATGATTTGAGGTTGTGAAGAGATTTAGACAGGGTTTAGGCTTTAATAGGAGCAATTTCTATGAATCTAGACCTAAAAAGTTGGTCCCAGTGCATTAAAGGTCGATCCTTTGGAGCAAAGAGCAGGGGAAGTCGAGTATACTTGTTTAGGATTGACTATAAAGCCCTTGTAATCAATCCTAGAAAGGAAAAATGGAAAAAGATGCAAGTATTCTAGTCCAAGATAGACTGTAGGCCATCCATAGTCGATCTTGTGATGGAAAAATTTAGTACAAACGGACATACTAGTCCAAGATCGACTACAGACCTTCCATAGTCGATCCTGTGAAGGGAAATAGGTGAAATCTACTAGTCCTAGGTTGACTATAAACTTCCCATAGTTGACCCTAAACTATCTAGTCAGCCAAAATCAGGCTTAAAAGCCCCAAACCTAATTTTTTCCTCATTTTCTCTATATCTCCTTTATTCTTCCACCAACTTCTCTCAAACTTTGCACCTTTAAAACCCATCATACCTCAATAACAAATCTTAGATTCTAAGTGTTAAAGCAAGGAGTTTTCACTCCCAAAATGCTTGGTTTGATTTTTATTTTCTCTCTACCTATTTGAAACCCTAAGCTACAAATGGAATTTTAGATTTGCTTGTAGTAAATTTGGAGGCAAGAATTATGCAATCCAGTCTTTAAGGTATGGGTTTAGCTCATTATTGAAGGATTTGAGCTTATATATTGGATTGATAAGGATTTGGCTATTTTTAGGAAAGCTGGCATTTTTCGAAAGCTAGGATTTAACTAGTTTTGTGATGTTTTGATGTGCTTAAGGGAATATTGAGCTATTTGGCATATTTGTGAGCTAAAAGATAGTTTGAGGCTAAGGATTGAAGCTTGGCTATGGAGCACCTCCAATTTGTCACTATGAGTTGGTTAATTAAATGAACATGATGCATAACGCATGGAAAATGCACTATACTGGTACTATATTATGTATGTAGGTCTAGATGAACATGTATAGGCTAGAGAACAAATGATTTATGTACAAGTATGTATTTATTTATATATATGTGTGTGAATGATATGTGTTGAGATTGTGTGCCTTAGTGCAATGCACATAAATGGCCCATGTTGTGTAAGCCCTAGGAGTAGGTTACCCTAGGTGAATGATATGTTAACAGAATTTGATTAAATGATGCCTTGGAGACATAGAGGCACTTATAACCTTAAATGAGCTTATTGATGATTGAAACTCGATAAATATGATTTATGATATATTATGGATGTATGAAATGATAAAGGCATGATGCCTTCATTGTGGATTTGTGTTCCGTTGGAGGGATGAATTCTGAACATTGATTTGACTTGTGGTTGAGTGGAGTTCTGTCCCCCTGTGACCATTGTGTGCCTACAGGGATTGTGGTATTAGTCCCGCCTGTAGTGTTTTTTCTGCACATTTGAGAATACTTTGGGTGATGCCGACCGTCGAGAAATTACTTTGGTGGATGATTTGATTCTCCACCAGCTACTCCAGCATTGTGCGTGCTTTGTTCTTAGTCTGTTGCTTCGCACACACCTGAATTGTATCTTCATCAAAAACTTTGCTTTGTGCATGATTTGACTTTTCACTAGTTGGCCACCGAGCGTGATTTGACTCTGTCCAAGGAAAGACCACTCGATGATTTGATTTGATATGTGTATGATATGAGATAACCTTGGGAGGCTTATACATATTCGATTTGAAAATGATGTAATACTCCGACGAGAGTGTGCCATGGGGAGTAATTCAAATGACTTTGAATGGCTTTGATGATATTCCTAATGATTCATGTGATGGTACTTTAAAGACATTGGGGATGATGATATGCCCCCATATTGGAGATTGTAGGGATGACAATATGCCCCTGCATTTAGAGATGTTTGATAGATGTGTGTATACATTGATAGTGCAATATTTATTATATGTTTTATACGTGTATGACTTTGATTATTTGCACCGCTCATTGAATATTAGAGTATTCACCCATTTGTGTACCATGTGTAGATAAATAGACCACAGAGTAGTGTGGTAAAAATCATCTAGTGATGAACTAATTTTGGCATCTACTATGTTTCTATCCACTGTCTTACTCCACTGCATCAATTATGAGCTTCCACTCTACACTCAGTTTGTTCTGTATGTAGGCATGTTGTGTCATATGAACTTGTATAAGGGTTGTTATGCACGAACTCACCTTGAATGACCAATGTATGACTTTATTAATATTTGTGTGAATTATGTGTTAATGATGTATTATGTTTCAATTTAAATTTATTTATGAATATTTGGTTATGAAATCCCTTGGCTATGTGTTATATGATTTTGAACTCTGACACTTGCTCGAGTCTAGTGTGCTTGCCTGTTGGGCTCATGCATCGGTCACGAACCCTTGGGTTTGGATCATGACAAAAAACAACTAAAAATGCTCAATTTTGAACCTTAAATCTCAAAGACTTAGCTACTTAAGCCTCTAAAATATGACAAAATAACTCTATATAATAAAGTTATTAAGATGAAGAACCTCTATTGATAGATAAGCTCTAGCAAGCAAAAATTAATATTAAAAACTTGTCCAATTGGACTTTTTTTTAACACAACTTTGCAAATCATCTTTACGCATCAAAACATGAATTCTTCCAAGATTAAAACTTAGTTTTGACTATTAAAAACATGAAACCATCATGCTCACCTAAGGATTTTCTTATCCTTAAACTTAGGGTTGGATTTCACATCACCTTTCAGAATTTATGTTTGTTATGTTTCGTATTTTGTAGCCATAGTGTGCCATTTGCCTTGTTACTTAGTTGTATGGGATTGAGTCATTGTGCTAGCCAAGATATGGCTATGTGAATATTGTGTCAAAACACTTTTGTTTTAATTTTGCCAAGAGGCGATGATTATATGTTTAAATCCATGTGTATATATATATATACATATACAGTGGTTGTTAAACCTTCAACTATGCATTTGTGGTTTGTTGAGTTGATATTTCTAAGGCTTGCTCAAGTCTCGTGGGTTCTACTTATTGAATTAGTGTGCCAATCACGATCCCCAGACATGGTTCATGACATCTACCTACCCAAAGTTATGTTCAAGTGTTATATTTATAATTGCTATAAGTCAATAGAATTGAGTTTGACAGAAAATGAATTGCTTTTATCTTGGTGAGAAATGTCACCGAGAGCACGAGCTATAATACTAGAGGTGACATGGAGCTCAATGCTTCGCAGGGACTAAGAATAGACTAAGTACACCTACTCTTAGAAGCCTTGGTAGACATAATAAGGTTGCCAATTCGATGAGGGCGAGGATACTCGTTATGCACAAGTAGAGCAAGAACCTCCTATGGTAGATGTTGAGCCCCCAATTCAAAGGGTAACTCTAGAGAGTATTGCTATTGAAATACACAACCTTAATCATACCATGCAGATAATTGCTTGAATGATTGTAAAGCAAAAGCATCAGGGTGATAAGCACACTACTGCACAAGCCTTCATAAGTTTTGAAAGTCAAGGCACTCAGTTCCAACCTAAGGCAACATAGAGGCCGAGGGCACTTCTTATGTCCCGATTTCTTAGGATCGGTTCTCCATTTTTCATAAGGACAGATGAGTTCGAGGATCCCCAACCTTTCTTAGATATCATATGAAATATATGTAAGTTACTTGGATGTTTTGAGGACAAAGTGGTGATGCTCATTAAGTTTAGGTTAAAGGGTGTAGCACAGGCATGGTGCAAAAATTACTCCTTCGAAAATCGCTAGGCATTCATTTCTTCGACATGGGAAGAATTTAGTGTGTCTTTCTTGATTTGCTTTTCACCTTCGGAAGTGCAAAGGGCCAAACGGTCTGAGTTTGAGACTTAGGTACAAACTCCTCACGTAATGGTACATGAGTATGAGGTCTGTTTTGATTACTTAGCTTCCTATGCTCCCTATCTTGTTGATACTAAAGAAAAAGAAAGTGATAAAGTTTTTGACCGATCTAATGGAACCATTGTTTACGATCGTTGCCTTTTAAAGGATTGACAAAATTTGATTATCACATGATTAAACTATAACATGACCATATTTTGTTAAACTTAAATTTGATTATCACATGATTCCAATTTATGTTATAGTGTTATTACTCAAAGTCAACCATTTCGATAATTTGATACCCATCATTCCCTTGAAATGAATCACATTCATTTCGTTGGCAGTAATATGGACACTACAGCCTTAACACAATAAAGTGACCAGTTTTATTATATAGCTGTAAACAATTTTTAGAATGAATTAAAATACATGTCTCCTATGTATGACTCTTCATACAAATATATTTTAATATCTCAATAGAATCATGGTACCTTAATAACTAGATAATGGATGCTTACTTAAAACAAATTCTTCGTCTTCTTATCAAAATGTACATTCATTACAAATAAATTTAATGAAATTAATCATGAGAATATAATTGCTTTCCAGGGTACCATATGCTCAAAATTCCTAACAATTTCCCACTTGTCCTAAACCAAGTATGACATATTCCTCATTCCAAGACCTTGTAAGTGACCATTGAAACTCTTTTATGTTAAGAGTCTTTGTGAATGGATCACTGAAGTTCTGCTTTGTTGGAATTTTCTTCACAAGCACTTCCCCACATTGTATGATCTCTCGAATGAAGTGATACTTCCTTTCAAAATATTTTGCTGCTTTATGATTCTGTGGTTCTTTTCAGTTAACCACTGCTCCACTATTATCACAATAGAGTGTAACAGGCTTGTCCGCATCTAGAATTACTTCAAGGTCCATAAGAAACTTACGAAGCCATATAGCTTCCTTTGTTGCTTCACAATCCATAACATACTCTACCTCCATAGTAGAGTCTGCAATACAAGATTGCTTTACACTCCTTCAAACTATGGCCCTTCCTTCAATGGTGAAAACAGATCCTGGTGTCGATTTTTTATAATCAACATTAGATTAAAAATCTGAATTAGTGTAGTGTACCCTGTTGGAATAAGGTCACTTCTAGAATATACAAGCATGTAATTCTCATTCTACGAAGATATTTAAAAATTCACTTGACTGCAGTCTAGTGCTCCATGCCTAAGTTTGACTAAAATCTACTAACCAATCCAACTACATAACAAATATCTAGCCTAGTGCATAGTAGAACATACATCAGACTTCCAACAGCAGATGCGTATGGAATCCGCCTCATGCTTTCAACTTCCTTTGGAGTTTTAAGTGACATCCCCTTAGAAAGTTTTACTCCATGTCTAAAGGGCATATAACCCTTCTTGGAGTCTTGCATAACAAACTTGGCCAAAATCTTGTCTATGTAGGATGCTTGAGATAATGCTATCTGCCAGTTCTTACGATCCCTTATAAGTTTGATACCTAGAACACAACTTGCTTCTCCCAAATCCTTCACATTGAGTTGTTAGTTCAGCCAACCTTTAACTGTTGATAACATTCCTACATCATTCCCAAAAAGTGGAATGTTATGAACATAAAAAAGTAAGAAAATAACCTTTTTATCCTATATCCTTTTATAGACACAAGATTCATCAATATTTTGCTGGAAATCTTATGATTTGATATCAATATCAAATCTTATGTTCTAAGACCTAGATGCTTGCTTAAGTCCATAAACGGACCTATGCAATTCACAGACCTTATGCTTGTGGCCCTTTTTAAGGAAACCCTTTAGTTGAGCCATATAAATGCACTCTTTAAGATCCGCATTTAAATATGTGATCTTGACATCCATTTGCCGTATCTCATAATTAAGATGTGTGGCTATGGATAGGAGAATCCTGATGGATTTAAGCATAGCAATTGGCAAGAAGGTTTCCTTATAGTTAATCCTTTCTCTTTGGTAAAACCCTTGCCTACTAGTCTGGCCTTGAAGGCCTCCACTTTCTCATAACTTTCTCATTTTCTCTTATAAATCTATTTGCACCCTATGGGTTTTATCCTTTCAAGTGGATCTATTAGAGCCTAAACTTTGTTGGAATGATGGAGTTCAATTTATATTTTATTGCCTTATGCTACTCTTCAACATTTACATCATTAATAGCTTCTTTATATGTAATTATTAGGTCAGGGCTGATCATGCATCAAATGCAAATAAACGTAGTGGACATAAATTTAAGATTAAATTACGCCTCACCTTCTTAGGATCTCCTTCATGCCAAATTAAGTACGAAATTAAATTATAAATAAAATATATATATGATCATATCAAGTTTACCTTAATAACAAAGGTTGATGAATCCTTTGTTAAACCACCAATTTGCCTTCAAAAAGCTCAACCACCTTAGCCTGGTTGTTGCAAACCAAAGCTGTCCAAGGAATCCTTGTGCAGCCGCTAATTGTTACCCACACAAATGAATTAGAAAATCCTTCTTTAAGGATTGGGAGTGCTATGCGTTAGCAATGTGCTAGCAAAAATGAGTTTCATAAACTCATAATCCACACAAAATAGTGGGGCTGAAAAGGAATCAAGTGAATGAAAAACTATTTTTCTTCACATAAGGAACGACAAGAAAAAGAGTTTCTAATCTGCCGTTCATTTTTTTTTCAACCTTTTCTCGCATATTTTGTTTGGAGGCTATAGCAAGGTATTTATACCTTGGATTAATTTTAAACCTTAATTACAAAACTATTTTGTAATTGCAAATTAATCCAATAATTGGAATAACAATTTAATTAAGTCCTTAAGAAGTCTAATTAACTTAATTGTTTAATTTAATCAATTTTGCCCAACAACTTAACTAAACAATATAATCAATTAGGCCTAATAACTTTATTCAACAAATTTAATCAATTAGACCCAATAACTTAATTATTTAATTTAATTAATTAGGCCCAATGATTTACTTAAACAATTTAATGAACTCGGCATAACTTAATTAAACAATTTTAATCAAATGCTTAAGAAGCTCATTACTTCGAATTCAATTCAGTCAAACTTAATCACCTCTCCCATTTTATTTTCAACATTTATTTTAGGTGTGTGACTCACTAGGCTTTTAACTTATTGGCAATGAACTCAACATATAATTCTTAAGTTAACCTTAGAATTAGATAAATTTAAACTACTTTAAATTTATCATTAATCAAGTTAACTACCTAGAGTTCATAGACTAAGATTGGGATCTAGCAATTCATCATGGCCACCCAAATGTTAGAAGAGTCAAGATGGTTTGACTCAACCTTTCAGCGATCAGCCTTTCAATGTGATTCATTCCCTTATCATATATCCTGGAGATGATAAGAGCATTGTGTAGTGTCTACTCTTATTGATCTCCATATTCGTTCTTAAAGTTTGATCATCAGCTTTATAAAGGCTTATGAAACTCCTTTCATAATGTTCAAGTTGCCTTAGCCAAGGACTTCAATAAGCTAATATCAACCAAGAACAATTAGGATAAGTCCCTTGCATCGCTTGGGGTGATGATTCCTATCTTGACCACTCATTTGCCTTTACATGCTTCATGCTATACCTAAAAGCATCCTGTTTTGGCATCCTTGGTTAGGCATCCATAAGGATAAAATCAAAGCATAGCACTCAACACATATGGCAACCTGGTGTCTCAAGTTTAGGAGTATTTACACAACTGACATATGAGAAGTATTGCATAGACACTTTAGTGAAATACCAAATGCACTTCTCACATCAAGTCATGTTCAGTGAACTTGCCTTCCTAGGGAAGCACCTACATTCTAGTTCCAAGTATCTCTATACTT
>NW_018397271.1:525662-529443 GCF_002168275.2 Theobroma umbraticum | reverse complement strand
GATCGGTTGCTTACTTCTCAAGTAAGGAACATAGAATCTACCAGTCTCTGGGCATCACTGATGTCCAGTCTCAATGATACATTGATTAGGAACAATTTTGAGATTATGCTTTGATGCATAAGGATCTCATAACTGCAACCCATTACAGTTTCCTTGCAAGGCATATTAATCTCATGGACTTCATCCAATTAGACTTTATAACTTGCTATAATTGATGTCTTATTGATGAAGGAAAACCTTTAATCATTGAACATGAATAATGTTGTTGCATGATTGGAATCAAGCCTTAACCAATTGAAATTGGCTATGGGGCTCATCCCAACATCTCCCGCTAGCACAAGGTCAATTGCTACCTCATCGTATGTGGATTGAAATCCATCTAGTAATCATGTCTCCATGTGGACTCGTTTGTGCCCTTCATTGTGGTTAATTCTTTTTATCTATATTCGAAACATCTATGTATCACATCACGTCAAATTACTATATCTACATATAATGAGACCCAGGTTCTACTATTATGGCTCCATTGTTACATTAACAATGTCCAGAACCCTTTATTAGTTCCACGAACTAACAATCTAAATATCTTCTTATTTCAACCTTTTATAATAAGATGTATATGACTTTTTTTATATACATATATAATCTCTTTCAGTCCTTGGGACCATTTCAACTAGACTATGTTGTATGCATCATATGCATTTGTCACTTTAGGTTATGCCATTTGGCCTATTTAAACTTTTATTGTCATTGGGCTACCACTAAATCTAAGATCCTTTGTGAGAGTAATATTCAAACTCTTTTAAATATTCCATTAGGTATATACATCTCAATGTATGCTTGGAATCACATTGGTTAGGAACATCATAATAGGTCTTTATGTTGGAGAGATATGGACTAAATCATATTGCAATATGAAGTTGCTTTCTTTATTGAGCATTCATCTCTATGTTTTGCTCTTAAGAAAGTTCCATTTTATATGAATCAATATTCAACCTTTTGATCATTACCTTTTGATCAATTGAACATAATTCATAATTGATATAATATCATTGCAAGGATAAACATGAAGCATGGATAATTAAATGTGACATAATTATTCCAAATAATTATTCAAACTTGAAACATATAAGTTTCACCAGCCATTCCCATGCCAATTTCATAATAAGTGTTTCAAAAACATCCAAATAAATTATCCAACATGTCGAGATAAATAAGAGTGTAACCATCCAATGTAACATTAAATGCTTTAGGTAGTCCATCAATATGGTCAACTCTTGAGCCAAGATCCTACTTCTGTTTATCTTTGGTCCCTGGAATATGTCAAACATATGAGAACCAACTTAGAGGTATATCCCTTTAATATATAAAGTAGAACAATTTAGCAAATGGTACTTGAATCAGAAACTTCAATAAGCTTCTTTTTGTTGCTCACAGTAGCTAGGTACTCAATACAGTTCCTCCTCTAATCCCCAAGTTTGCCACAATGATGGAAAATATATTTCTCTTTATCCTTTTTGACACTTCCCTTAGGCTTCAATGCCTTCTGATTTTGGGATTTTACCTTCTTCCCCTTTTAGGCTTTATTTTTCTATTGTTTCGTATGAGCCTTGGAAGAAGAAACAAGAAGTAATGATCCCTTATCTTTGCTGATGGACTTCTCTACTGTGTCTAGCATATTCAAAAGTTCAAGAAGAGTGGCTTCTAATCGATTCATATGGAAGTTCAACATGAACTGACTAGAGCTGTCAAGAAGAGATTAACTAATTCTAGACCTAGCTCATGATCCATTACTAATCCCAATTGTCCAAGTCTCTTGATGAGTCCAATCATCTTCAGCATATGGGGTCTAACAGAACTGCTCCTGCCATCTTGCATCGAAATAGTTCTTTAGAGATCTTATATCTCTCAGTGCGCCCTTCCTTATTGAACAGTTCTCTAAGGTGAAGAATCATGGATTGGACATCCATATGTTCATGTTGCTTTTGGAGCTCAAGGGTCATACTAGCTAGCATCATGCATGCTGCTTGATCATCGTCATCCTTATGCCATTGATATGCTTCCTTATCCTCAGCACTAGCATCAACAATAGAGACAGGTGGAATAGGAGTGTCAAGGACATAAGATTTCTTTTCCTATTTCAAAACGATCTTGAGGTTCAGAAACTAATCGAGGAAGTTTAGGCCAGTGAGTTTATTTGCATCCATGATGCTTCGTAGTGATAGATTATTAGCCATATATATAAATTATGCCTAAATAGATGAAATAAAGCAATAAGTAAACATCATGCATAAACTATTTAAAACAAGGTTTTAAAATTTTAAATAGTTCTCCCACTATTTTCTACAAGATGATAACCCTCTATATCACCTCGAGAGATCTCTACTAGGATTCTCTTGGTGGGCTAGGATCCCATCCATCTAGTCATGGTCTTGAGTGTGCTCAACAAACTATGATTGGTGGATTAGGTAGGTAACTAAGCTTACGAATCATATCTTTATACAACTCCTAGATCAGTTAGCTGACAACACATTGCCTAAACATATCATATATGTTTTGCCTAGCCTTTGCCTCTAGTTTCCATAATAATCAAGTTTCCAAGCATCCGGATTCTATAAAACTAGTTGAGTAAGACCCACTAATAGCTCAAACATACTCGTGTAAAAGTGTGGTCCTAAATGTGCTCAACAAGCGTCCGATTAAAAGAGCAGCCAGGTTATCTTGCTATACGGTGGAAGGCTACTTAATCATACATGGTATGTGACTCAATATTTATCGAGAGATTTTATCCTTTTCGTTTTATTAAGGTCTCATTTGATTAGCATCCATGGCATTTAATATATCGCATAAAATTAAATCTATCACATTCTTTTCTACTAAGATGGTTATGGACTTTTCTACTCTAGTTTCCTTGAGCCATAAAAGGAACCTAGCTGGTCAAATCTTAGGGGATAGCAACTAAGCACTACATGCCTTAGCTTGCATCCACCTTTAGCTTTTTATGGCACCTTTGATCTCAATCTTTTGATTTACAAATTTTCTTTCTAAATCTAATCTTCTTTCTAATTACAAATAAATATAGAAACCTCGAGTTACATTCAAGAGGAGTTAGATGAGAAAAGAGTTTTACAGCCCAGAATGCAAGAGATAAGGTAGGGTTTGCAGACCTTATTTGAAAAAATTTCCATAAATAGCAATTTAACCAAACATCCACAATCATATTGTGTCTACAGTCCTTAAGGATCAACAAACATCCACAATCTAGTTATGAACATATAAAGTAAACATGCTCAATATGATGATAATCCTACATTTCATTTGAAAAATGTCACTCAACCATTGAGGATCATAGTTCAAATCATTTGGTGCTTAGGTTTGAAAAGATTTAGTAATTTAAAAAAAAATACTTTTAAATATTACTTAGTAAAGGAATTGATCATATCAAGGCATTTACTTAGCTCAAATCATATTTGAATTAATTCCATTAGCAAGTTCTAATTAAACTTCTTTAATTAGAAACCTAAACCAAATTAGGAAACCTCCTAACTTGAGTATCTGTCATAAATCATTTTAAAAGGTTACATGATCCAAATGATGTGTCCTAAATATTTTAGGAAGGTTCTTATCCACCTTTTTATCTTGTATTATCCATTCACTAATTGTAGAGTTCTAATCATTATTAAAAGTCCTAATTTATTAGTAAGTTTATCTTAATTAAAATCTATCCTAATCGGATTGGGATGTCATCTACTTAAATTGACTTTCCATTTTAATTAAATTA
>NW_018397271.1:525240-525562 GCF_002168275.2 Theobroma umbraticum | reverse complement strand
TTATTGGATTAATTTGGAATTACAAAATAGTTTTGTAATTAGGGTTTAAAATTACTCCACGGTATAAATACCTTGCCATAGCCTCTAAACAAAATATAAGAGAAAAGGCTGAAAAAGAAAAAAGAGGGAATGGCAGATTAGAAACTCTTTTTCTTGCCGATCCTTGTATGAAGAAAAACAGTTTTTCATTCACTTGATTCCTTTTCAACCCCACAATTTTGTGTGGATTACGAGTTTATGAAACTCATCTTTGCTAGCACATTGTTAAGGAATAGCACTCCCAATCCTTAAAGAAAGATTTTCTAATTCATTAGTGTGGATA
>NW_018397271.1:524905-525036 GCF_002168275.2 Theobroma umbraticum | reverse complement strand
CATAAAAGAGATCCTAGGAAAGTGAGGCATAATTTAATCTTAAATTTATGTCCGCTGCATTTATTTGCATTTGATGTATGATCAGCCCTCACCCAACAGTGGTATCAGAGCACCTTTCATGCCATTTGAGT
>NW_018397271.1:524495-524887 GCF_002168275.2 Theobroma umbraticum | reverse complement strand
GATGCTTGATTAACAAATAGTTGTTTTGCATTTTGATTTGGTGCGATGTTGTTAGGAATTGATTTTTTCAAAAATCTGCTTTGCCAATTCATTTAATTCGGTCCAGCAACATTTGTGCCCTCCTTTAATCTTATTTAAACTTATTTGAATCATATATAGACTTAACTAATGTGTGTTTTACATTGAGCAAAGGAAGCACAAGAAAAAGGGACACCATAAGGCACGGTTTTGGAGGCCATCTTGCAAGGCAGCGCACACACGGTTTTACGTGCAGAATTTTGCTTTTGTTTGTGCTTAATTTCAAGAAAATAAAATATGTAATTGTTACACATTTATTATTGGATATATGGAAAAAAACAAATCATGAAATGTACATGATTAAATAGGCTGAT
>NW_018397271.1:524283-524485 GCF_002168275.2 Theobroma umbraticum | reverse complement strand
AAAATTGGTGCAAATATAAAGCAGTCGAGCTCACTGTTATGAGATGAATTTCAGTTTTAATTAACAAGAAAGTCTTGGAAATTAATTCTGAAAAATTACAGAAAAATTATCTTTATTAAAATGTTCAAAAAGGATTATTTCTGGAAATTATCATGGTCAAATATGCTGATTTCAGGCAATAAAATTGGTGCAAATATAAATC
>NW_018397271.1:523935-524084 GCF_002168275.2 Theobroma umbraticum | reverse complement strand
AAATTATCTTTATTAAAATGTTCAATGAGGATTATTTCTGGAAATTTTCATGGCTAAACAAGCCGATTTAAGCTGTTAATTATTGAAAGTTTGAAAACATTTCAAAGAATAGTTATAGCTTGGAAATCGGTTTTGAATGGCAAGAAAAT
>NW_018397271.1:523772-523925 GCF_002168275.2 Theobroma umbraticum | reverse complement strand
TAATTCTGAAAATTTCAGAATATTATCCTCATTTGAAAGGTTCAACTAAAGGATAAAATTTTTGAGTGGCTAGACACTTAACAAAATTAAAGGAATGTCCTTCACATGTGAAACGGCACTCATGGCAAAGATTGTGCATGGTGCCGCCACACA
>NW_018397271.1:523673-523762 GCF_002168275.2 Theobroma umbraticum | reverse complement strand
ACCTCCCATTGCCATGGATGCAACCACTTTATGGGAAGAGGTTGTTTGCTGGAGAAATTGGACACTCAATGATTAGGAAGGATTCTTTC
>NW_018397271.1:520001-523573 GCF_002168275.2 Theobroma umbraticum | reverse complement strand
AAGAAACCAGTTTCAGGTCATGATACATCTTAGTGGCTCTTGGATGGACAATATAGACCGTAATGTGGGCTTCTTCTAAAATTTCTTCTCTCAAGTTATCTTGATTCGGCACATATGTTAGGAATCCATACTTCAACAACCCATCATCTCTATATTCATAGTTCTGATCCCGTTCTTCCGAACCCAAAATTTTCATCACAAATTCATCCTGACCTTGGGAATTGCGGATTCGATCTAAAATCGTTAGTCGTACTCAAAAATGAGCAATAAGAGTATTAGGACCACTAATATCCATTTTGATTCCCATGCTGCCCAAACTTTGACATTCATGTAGTAGATTTCTCTATTCAACTGACACGTGGGCCAAACTCCCCATAGATGTTCGACTTAAGGCATCGACTAAGACATTTGCCTTACTAGGGTGATACTAAATAGTATAATTGTAATCTTTAAGCAATTCTATCCATCGACGTTGTCTTAAATTAAGATCACGTTGCTGAAAATATATACTTCAAACTCTTGTGATCAGTATATATTTCAAAGCTTTCCCCATGAAGATAATGGCGCCAAATCTTTAAGGCAAACACTATCGCTACCATCTCCAAATCATGGACAGGATAGTTCTGTTCATGCTTCTTAAGTTGTCTCGAGGCATACACTATAACTTTTTTGTTTTGCATCAACACACATCCCAATCCAACCCTCGATGCATCACAATACACAACATACCCCCCTTGGCCAGTCAGTAAACTTAAAATTGGTGCTGACATCAAACACGCTTTAATCTTAGGAAACTATCTTCACATTCATCAGTACATTCGAATTTAGCTCCCTTTCGCATCAGCTTTGTCAATGGTGTCCCAATTGTCGAGAAGTCCTACACAAATCAACTATAATACCCGACAAATCCCAAAAAACTTTGAATCTCCGTAACTGTACTTGGTCTTGATCAAGTTTGGATCGATGCCACTTTTTGTAATTCCACACTAATCCCTTCCTTCGATATTACATGCCCGAGAAAACTAAGACTTTCTAGCCAAAAGGCACATTTAGAGAACTTGGCATATAATTCATGTTCCCGAAGTGTCTGCAACACCATTCTCAAGTGTTGTGCATGCTCTTTAAGACTTCGAGAATAAACCAAGATATCATCAATAAATACCACCACAAATCTATGCAAATAAGGCCGGAATACTCTATTCATTAAATCCATGAATGCGGCGGAAGCATTAGTCAAACCAAAAGACAGCACCAAAAACTCAAAATGTCCATACCTCGTACGAAATGCATCTTTGGTGTATCCTCTTCCCGAACCCTTAATTGGTGATACCTCGAGCGTAAATCAATTTTGGAGAAACACCTCACTCCTTGGAGTTGGTCAAATAAATCATCCATTCTGGGAAGTGGGTATTTATTCTTAATAGTCACACTATTCAACTTTTGATAATCCACACACAACCTCAAACTCTCATCCTTTTTCTTCACAAATAATACCGAAGCTCCCCAAGGGGAAGTGCTTAGGCGGATAAACCCCTTTTCTCCTAGCTCTTGCAATTGCTCTCGCAATACTCGCTTTTCCATCGATGCCATTCGATAAGGAACTTCAGATATCGGTTCTGTGCCAGAATTAAATTAATACAAAATTCAACTTCCTTTTCTCGAGGCAATCTCGGTAATTCGTCTAAGAACATATCTTTAAACTCATTGATTATTGGCACTATTTTACTATCAGGAAAACTTTCCCCCATCGACATTTCTTCCATCATTTCACAAAACCTATTCAGTCTTGACACAATATTCAAAGAAACAAAAGAATGGGAAGCTCTAGGATGAAATAAGACCAATGCATCACAACCATAGATTAAAAGAATACCTGTCACCACATCGTCAGAGGCAAACACATCTTGCGGGCCTAGAGCAAAAACTCTCGCTTGTCACCCTCCGGAAGTACCTAGCGACACTAATTCATTAGGTCGAGGCCGAGAGGTGGAAGCTATCTCTTTACCTTTATCGGGTCAGCTTCTGCTTACTGGAGGTGAAACTGCAGATGCTACCACTGAAGCTGGTGGCACATACCCCCGACCGGTTCCTTGCGATCTCCTTTCAGAAGGGCAATATCTTCGCATATGTCTCGACTGTCTGCAATTAAAGCATCCATCAAATGATCGAGTACATGGCCCAATATGTGCAGTACCACAATGTGGGCAATAAGGATTCCTCTAACCTAGCTGCTGGTTGTTAAGGCTAGTCATTTCATTACTAGGTCCTCGACAATTATTGGCTCCAAGAAAATTCCCACGTTGAGATGGACTACTAAACTAGGATTCCTCTTAAACCCTTGGAATCCAGTTGATGCTTGCCTTCTATTCAGAATCACATCCTTCCGACTAGGTCAGCTTGCTCTCCTAAAAGTCATTTCTCGACCATTATTCTTTTGACTGGTTTGTCCCTCAACCTTAACTCTTCCAATACCTTCACGAAGTGCCCTAACTTTCATACTACAACCCTTAATCAGCTGAGCACAATCTACTACATCAGAGTATGAATCAAACCTCTGTCGTGCAACAACTCTAAATAGATACTCAGACAATCCAGTCACAAACCGATTCACCATCATTTCTTCTGAAGACACAAGCTATTGGGCATACCTAGACAATTGACTAAATTGCACATCATATTCAGATACTGTCATCCTCAGTGTCTGTCTCAAAGCCTCAAATTTTTTAGCCTTAGCTGCTCGTACACTACGAGACATAAATCTATCCATAAAAGATTTATCATACTCCTTCCACCCAAGTGGACTGGCGTTGCTCGATCTACCCCACATGTACAATGTAATCCATTGTTGTGCTGCATCTTCCAAGCGAAAACTAGCTGAAGTTATTAACTTGGTACTCGAAGCTCCCAAGGCACGACAGATCCTCTTTATAGTGTCTAAAAATTTACGTGGGTCTTCTCTCACTGTGGAACCAGTAAAAAATAGAGGTTTTAACTTCATAAATGAAGATAATGATACGGAGTCATATCCTCTTCTGACTTTTCTTCCACTATCACGTCTGCATCTAGATCATAATCCGAATCTTGTGAAGCAGACTCCATGTACTCTTCAGCTGCACTAGTACATCTATGAGTAAACTCAGTAAACTGTTGGGTCAAATTTTGTAACCCACCAGCTAACTCATCCAAGGAAATGCTCTGTACAGTCGATCTACTCGCTCTAGTGCTATCTGTACTAGCACTCTTTCGATCACTGAAACTACCTTCACTTGAGCATCGAGAACCCTTCTTGCCCCTAATTCTAGGGCGACCTCATCCACACGAGGGAGAAACTCGTAATCGTTTATCAGTTTCTCAGGACGCATCTAATCCACCCACAACCCTCCAAGATGCTCGAGTCCGAGGTGGCATCTCAAACCTGGACATCGATAATAGATCTCATTATTCAATAATCTCTTATAACTCTACATGATCGTTTTCTACAATAAATAGGTCTACGCAGCCTCTTGCCTATAATCTGTGCTGCAGTCACTAACTATAACCAAGACTCTACGTTAACCCTACTACTCTGCTGC
>NW_018397271.1:516011-519901 GCF_002168275.2 Theobroma umbraticum | reverse complement strand
TAATCACCTCTTCCATTTTATTTTCAACATTCATTTTAGGTGTGTGACCCATTATGCTTCTTGCATGTTGGCAATGAACTCAACATATAATTTTTAAGTTAACCTTAGAATTAGATAAATTTAAACTCTTTTAAATTTATCATTAATCAAGTTACCTAGAGTTCATAGACCAAGATTGAGATCTAGAAATCCATCATGGCTACCCAAATGTTAGAAGAGTCAAGATGTTTTTGACTCAACCTTTTAGTGATCATCCTTTCAGTGTAATTTATTCTCTCATCATATATCCTAGAGACGATAAGAGCATGGTGTAGTGTCTACTCTTATTGATTTCCATATTCACTCTTAAAGTTTGATCATCAGCTTTATAAAAGACTTATGAAACTCCTTTCATAATCTTCAAGTCGCCTTGGCCAAGGACTTTAATAAGCTAATATCAAGCAAGAACAGTTAGGATATGTCCCCTGCATCACTTGAAAGCATCCTGCTTTGGCATCCTTGGTTAGGCACCCATAGGGATAAAATCAAAGCATAGCACTGCACACAAAAGATAATCGGGTGTCTAAAGTTTATGGAGTATTTACACAACTAACACAAGAGAAGTATTGCATAGACACTTAAGTGAAATACCAAATGCACTTCTCACGGTAGGACATGTTCAGTGAACTTGCTTTTCTAGGCAAGGACCTACATTCTAATTCCAAGTATCTCTATACCTCAACCTATGATATCGATTACTTACTTCTTAACTAAGGAACATAGAATGTACCAGTCTCTAGGCATCATTGATTTCCAGTCTCAATGATACATTGACCAGGAAAAAGTTTTTTAATTTTTGAGATTACGCTTTGATGCATAAGGATCTCATAACTGCAACCCATTATAGTTTCCTTGCAAGGCATATTAATCTCATGGACTTTATCCAATTAGACTTTATAACTTTTTATAATTGATGTCTTATTGATGAAGAAAACCTTTAATCATTCAACATGAATAATGTTGTTGCATGATTGGAATCAAGCCTTAACCAATTGTAATTGGCTGCAGGGCTCACCCAACAGTAATAGGGTCATATTCATGTTCATTTGAGAGTGCAATCATGTTTTCTCCTAAACCCATGTATCTCTCTAGTTGTCTCACAACCCTCCCACTACATCAAGGCACCACCATTTGATGTTCAATTTATGTTTCTGTTTCAACCCTTAAACAAGACTATGTTATGACTTTTTCAAAATTAACTCTTAAATTTGAAGGATCAAACAATTCTTCTAAGACAAGTTTACTTCTAGGTTCGTGATTTCTCACATACTCTTCCTCCAAGAAAGTGGCATTTGCACTAATGAAAAGTTTCTTATGTTGAGGATTATAGAAGTAATAACCTCTTGTTCTTTTCAAATATCCTACAAACAAGCACACCTCAATCTTTGGTTCCACTTTTGTGGACTTAGGCTTTAAAAGATGTGCAAGACATCCCTAAGTTCACAGATGGCATATAGATGATTTATGCCTTGTCCACTGCTTCATTGGAGTCTTAGGCACAGCCTTAGATGGAGTGAAATTAAGCAAGTACTCAACAGTCTGCATACAATATCTTCAGAATGAGATTGAAAGGTTAACATAGGGCATCGTTGATTTAACCATTTCGAAAAGAGTCTTAGTTCTTCTTTTAGCTACACCATTATGTTGAGGAGTTCTCAGCTCTAACAAATTGGAAATTATCCCCTTGTCAGTAAGATATTGATAAAATTCATCTAATAAATTCTCACTTCCCCAATCTAAACGAAGTTGTTTCAATGGCTTGCCTAGTTGCTTTTCAACTTCAGCTTTGAATTCTTTGAACTTTTCAAAGAATTCACTTTTTTCTATGCATTAAATACCCAAAGCCATGTCTTGAGTAGTCATCAATAAAAGTTATAAAATATTCATAACTTCCTCTAGCTTCTACACTTATTGGTTCATACACATCTGTGTGTACCAATTCTAAAACATTTGGCATTATGTTACCTTTCGCCTTCAAAGGCCTTTCAGTCATTTTAGTTTTAATACAAGAGTCACATACTGGCAAAGGACCTTCAACCATATCTAGTAGAGTACCATCATTTATAAGCCTATTGAGTCTATTTTGATTGATTTGACCTAAATGCAGATGTCAAAGATAATTTTTATTTATGCTAGATTCTCTGGCTTTTTAAGTTTTAAATCACATTGCTTCTATATCATTTGCAAAATAACTTGTAGGCTCAAGGAAATAAAGATTATATCTTACAATTCCATAACAAATAAAATCCTTATTCAAATAGATAATGAGTGTCTCACTAAAATAAATTGAGTGGCTAGACTTTATTGAACAAAAGACAGAAATCAAATTTCTATATGTCTTTGGAATGTAATAAACATTTTCCAAAACTAAGCTACAACCATAAGGAAATTGAAGAATAATGGCTCTCATTGCTAATGCTGAAACGAATGTGCCATTTGCCATCCTGATCCAAAACTGCCTTTTACTCAATTTTCTCTTTTGTTCAAACCCTTGTAAAGAATTACATACGTGGTTAGTTACACTAGAATCTACTATCCAAGTATCCGTAGAATCAACCACTATACAAGCTTGTTTACTCTTTTGGATTTCTTCAAGGTAAACATTGCAATTTCGCTTCCAATGTCGTTTGACACCACAATGGAGACATTTTCCTTTAGTGTTGTCTTTTGAAGCAATCTTTTTCTTCATGGGCTTTTTCTTTGTTCCGTGGAGCCCTTAGAAGTCTTTTTATTTCCAGTTATCTTCTTTTTACCCTTGGGTTTGGGTTTAGAAGTGAAAATTGCATGTGCTTCATGTTGGGATTCAACCTCATGCTCAAACATGAAAATAATCAATAAATTAAACTATAACACAGCAAAATAATAAAATAGCATTTAATTAGAAAAAAGTCAAACCCGACAAGATCAATGTTTATGTTTTTTATGTAACTTTCAAATTAATTATAAACACTTATAAGTTTAATAGTTACATACCTTTCTCTAAATATCGTAATCAATAGCCAATTAAATCAAAATATTTGTTTCTTCACCGTTAGGATTTGTCAAATCTTTAGCCACTCAAGTGTTTAGCCTCTAATAGTATATCCATATAGTGATTGAATAAGACCTTCTCAAAGCTAGAATTTTACTTGTGCTAGCAAGTTTTGTTTCTCAAACAAAAGGACCAAAAATTCTTGTCGAATTTAATTTTTGTCAGACAAAGAAAACTATTTTTCTCTTTTTATTTTATGAAACGGCTGAAAAGATGTTAGAGGCTTAAAGTTTTAGGTTGCTAATAATATATTTATATAGCCAAACTAAGTTAAGTCTCTAAGAACTTAATTAATTTTTCATTTTATTTTGGTCTCTTTCAATTAAGTCTAACTTAATTAATTATTTTTATTTAATCTCAATCATGTCACTTAATGTGTGTGACCCATTACGCTTCTAACATGTTGGCAATAAATATAAATCCTAATTAAAATTTGATAATTAATTTATATTTATAGATTATGAATGGCATCTAGCAATACATCTTGACTACCTAAATGTTAGAGATTCAATTAAAGAATTTGACAAAGCCTTTCAGTGACAAACCTCTCAATGCAATACAATTCTTTCATCAAATATCCCAGATATGTCATAAGCGTGGCTTGGTGTCTACTTATGGCAGTTCATATTAGTTCTCATAATTCATGACTAACTTTATGAATTTTGGAAACTAACTTTCCTCAAATTCATTATGCTTTGGCCAAAGACTTTATACAAGTTGATCAAGAAATGAGAATAAGTGAGATACATCCCTTCATATCACTTGGGGTGATGAATCCTTTCTTGATCACTCATTTACCTTTGCATGCTTCATGGCATAC
>NW_018397271.1:507838-516001 GCF_002168275.2 Theobroma umbraticum | reverse complement strand
CTTGTTTAGGCATTTGGTTGCTTTCAAACCCGTAGGGGTGAAATCAAAGTATGTCATTCCCTACACAATATTACTGTGTGTCTCAAGTTTAAGGACTAGTTGCATGACTATCACATGAGAATATTTTCATAGACACTTGAGTGAAATACCAAATGGAGCTCTCATAGCAGGTCATATTCAATGAACTTGCTCTTTAACAAGCACTTACATGTTATGCTCAAGTATCCCATATACTTCAATCTATGAGATCGATTTTTTACTTTCGAGTAAAATGGCTTAACATGTGTCAATTTTTGAGCATTATTAATGCCCTCTCTTGGCAATTCAATGACCAAGAATAATTTTAGGAACATGGCTTTGATGCATAGTAATCTCATAATTGTAACAACTTTACAATTCTCTTGCAAGGCTTTTATGTTCCATGGGCTTCATCTAATTAGTACTTAATAACTCTTTATTATTGCACTAACATGAAGGAAAACTTTTATCACATATAATTATGTAATTAAATATACATTAAATGACAATATATATTCCTTGACCAATCTAATTGGCTCAAGGGCATATACCAACACTTCAGGCTTCTTTTTGAAATCAAGAACCTCTTCCACATTTTAGAGATCATTCATTAGACCACTTAAGGTGTAATCCCTAGTGTGCAGTTCATAATCCAATTTAAATTGTGAAAATGACAAATTCAAGCTATGAATAATCATTGATATTTGCGTTTTCGCATCTATCTCAGCACCATTTAGTTTTGTCGCATTGAGACAAGAGATCACTTTCAACATGTAATCTCTAATTGGCTCCCCAAGTTTCTGCTTAAGGTCTTTAAAAGCATTGATTGCTTTCACCTTAGCAAGCCTTGTTTTATGTAGGTGTAACATTATGTCATTAGCAATTACCCATGCCATCATGCTACTTTTGCAATAGATTGTTCATAGAGGCCCGTATATAGCATTTAGCTAGGTCATTTACATCATGCTACTTCTTATGATGTTTAATATCTAATGGAGTTGATTAGGGAGTTAGTGCTTCAAGCTCATGGTCAGAAAGAACCAATGTGATGTTGTCATAATTAAGGACGATATTAAGATTTCTTTTCCATTCAATGTAGTTATCACCATTTAGAGTGCATTTGTGCAACAAAATTGAAAGTGGATTCATATTTGTGATGCAGATATTTTCTGAAGGTACATTTGAAATTATGTAAGCATATTAGTTATTTATGGACTTTGAACATTTCATGATGCATGTATGCATGATGACAATATATGAAACCCAATAAATTGTATTATTAGTTCGACGGTCATCAACCTTGCTATAATAAATTAACCAACTACAAGACATGAGAATTTGCTACTAAGCAAATTGGGACCCTCCGACGTAACTATGTTGCTCAATATCATCATACTTAACATGGTTAAAGAGCACCTTCATTCGGTCCACAAAGTTTACAAACAAAGCTACTGTAGACAAGTTAATAATAAATTCATGTTGAGTGTAACAACCATTGTTTCATTCTTTTAAGCTCCTTACTTAGTGAGCTTCTATGGAAGGTCTCACTTCATAATCCACCTAAAAGGATTTATCATTTTAAAGACCTAGTTTGTCAAGATCTAGATTCTTATCCGTCTATAGAGAGCGACATGTTTCACATGCCACAGGGCCAACAATAGAGATTGTGGACTTTAAGATTACCAGCATCCTCTAACACACAAGATTTTTATATTTAGGGTTTTGATTGATTTTTTACTAGATTTTCTAGATGCATATATAGAATATCCTAAGTCAAATTATGGGCTTGGTTATGTGTCCAACTAAATGCTTTAAGTATATAACTAAGTCCATATTACTATCTTGTCTAGATGTGATTTATTTTCCCATATTCATTATGTATCTCATAGCATAAAACTCTGTTTAAACTAAAATACATAATGTATGCTTGGCATTCCTTAAAAGAAGTTGGCACCATAATTCTAGATGACTTGTTGTCAAGCACACAAATAATATCTAATACCATTCCTATGTATACATATAAATATATGTGATAATAAGTCACATTAATGTCTATCCTAGAAAAATATAATAAATAAAAAAGTTACAACTTGTAATTCTCTTCAGTCTTGCTTCTTTCCACTACTTGTTAGGATCACATCCATTTGGCACTTTTTTGAATTTTATGACTATTTAAAATCTCTAATTTTAAGTTAATTTTAATTTTAACCCAATTTAAGAAAATAATTTTATTTTATCCAATTAATTAATCTCACTAATTAATACCAAAATAAAATAATTTTTAATCCAAGATTAAAATAAATTAATTTTTTAAAAATTAATTTATTAAAAGAAATTAGGAAGAGGGCCCATCTTAATGAACCACAAGCAAAAACTTGTGTTGTGTGCTGCCTACCAGCACATAGACGCTATGTGCTATCCAACAACACATAATAATATGCTGCCCAATAGCACACAAATGCTACATGGTGTCGCACAACACACAACAAGGGACTGTGCTGCCAAGTAACACACCCCACCCCTTTTTTTCTAAAAAAAATTTAAAAATATATGCAAGGTGCCAACCATGCAAAATGAATATAGGAAATAAAACTTGCAATAATCCTTGCTTTGATACCAATTATTGAAGTAGGATCCTAGTGGATTGATGTGATTGTATAAAGCATGGATTTCAAAAAATTTCTTTTATAAAGGAAGTAGGTAATCCAATTACACAAGCGGAAACACACATCATTCATTGCAAGTAACATAATCACATCCTTAAAAAAATAAGAATCTATTAAGTAAGAAAAGAAAACAAATATTTTATTTTGAGATTCTTATTTTTAGACACTACCACACCAATTAATGATTTCGCAACAAAAAAAGTTTACTACTTATTCTTCAAGAACACTTTCAATGTAAGCCTTGAGTGGACAAGGTGTGGAATGCTAGACTACAAGATGGTAACCAATTTTGACTATCTTTTCATATAATTTAGCTAAAAATGGGAGAAAGGAAGAAAGATATGGCAAAATTTGGAAGAGAAGGAGAGAAGTGACAGTTGAAATGTTTTCAAGAAAAAGTACATTCATTTCTTTTCTTTCGATTTCTTCTCTTTTTATTAAAACTCTTGCCTCAAAGGTTTAATCAAAATCAAACACCTTTGAATTGATCTTGAACATCCATTTAGAGTTATGGAAGCATCAAAATGCTCCGTCATTATCAAAATTAGAATTAAAGAATAAATAATTTAATTCTTTAATTATCATTTAGAGTCCTTGATAAAATAAAACTCTTTATTGAATAATAACTCTTATTTTATTATTATCCATCATCATTTAAAAAATAATTAATAATAAATAAAAGAGTGATAGTCAAACATCAAGTCTCCTTGTATCAACATAGATGTCTAGATTCATTTTACAAGAATCCTTCTAGCATTATCTTAATTTAAGACAACTCTTATTTTTAATCAAGACAAAAATATTTTATCCTGTCTAAATTGAGAAAAATATGTTTTCTTCTCTAGATTAAAACAAATATTTTTCTTATCTTAAATTAAGACAAACATATTTTTTTGTCTAAATTAAGAACAAACATGTTTTCTTGTCTAAATTAAGACAAACATGTTGAAGGTGCCATTTTTGTACATAATTTAATTAATTAAATAAGACATGCATTCCAACTTAAACAAGTTGAATGCTACGAGGCTAAGTGGGGAATTAATTTGGATATAGATATTCCAAGCTCCAATAAACTTAAAATTATTCTTAATCTCAGTAAAAATAATTCAAGCTCATTAACCATGAAATCACTCTACCATGGATTCATGGTTGCACTCCTAGATTAACAATAATTACAAGAAACAATTCAATACTTGATATTAATTATTATTTGTCCATTTGCAAACCTTATATTGTGAACCTTCATAACCATCCAATGACAAAAGAAGAAATTATCATTTTACCCTTTATGTCAATTTTACCCCCTAGTCTTAAGTTTCATCCAATTAATGATTCAATACTCTAGATCTAATCTTTTGAGTATGTAGACATGATGAGCAGCTAATTTATCGATCCACTAGGCTTAGTTTAATTACCAATCTTCTTGAAATCACTAGAAGCGATGTTAATGTTATGAACTCTATTATTTGGATATTCTCAATTGTTCATCTTGATTATAATCCTAAAATATAGAGTCTAGATCAGCACTTTATGATGATCATGTTCATGGTAAATCAAAGATTATAAGAAGATTAAATAGGAGTCCACTATCCATCAGGATTTCAGTTCTACTCTAAGCAAATGCATAAGTGTGAGAACAAGATTTAATTAATGATTAAACTTAAATTTGATTCTCACATGATTTCAGTTCATGTTATAGTGTCATTACTCGAAGTCAACCATTTTGATGATTTGAGACTCATCATTCCCTTAAAATGAATCACATTTATTTCGTTGGAAGTAATTTGGACACTGCAGCCTTAATACAATATAGTGACCAGGTTTGTTATATAACTGTGGATAATTTTTAGATTCAATTAAAATATGTCTCCTATATATGACTCTTCATACAAATGTATTTTAATATCTCAATAGAATCATGGTAGCTTAATAACTAGATAATGAATGCTTACTTAAAATACACTCTTCATCTTATTATTAAAATATACTTTCATTACAAATAAATTTAATGAAATTAAACATGAGAATATACTTGCTTTGCAAGGTGCCATATTCTCAAAATTCTTAATAGATCTATGATCTCCGAAGTAACTTATGTCTATGAATTAACAGACAAGCTGAATATTCGAGAAATTAATAAAAATGGGTATGACATGAGATGTATGAACTCGAACTATGTTGTTGTTGTTATGACTTCATTGCAATGAAATGAGTGTCAACTAATAAATGGTTATGATGGCTTAGAGGTGAAGTTGAGATTGAAAAACTTCAAACCTCTGTAGAACATAGATGATGTTACTTGAGGTGAATGATAGATGCTCGTTCTCGTGAATTGTGTTTAGATTACAAAATTTTATATTGTAAATTGTCGATGAATGATTATGTTTGGAGCATATGGATTTATATGGAAAATGGAATTTTTGTACCACTATTTCACTTAGAAAGGTAAAACTTACATATAGTGCATGTATTATTATTTGATACTAAAAATAAGTCAAAGCATATCTAAAACGTAAAATTTTGGCACCATGGTTATGTGGATTGTATGAGAAAGTGAAAAGTGCACTCATATCTATGCTAGATAGGATACTGAATGCAATACTATCACGTGAAAACTCATGGTGGAAAATAGTGAGATTGTAAAAATGGATTATTTAAAGGGATGTCTCTCTAAGATTAGCCAAGCAAGGATAGCAAAGCCCTTAATATATTGCCCTACTAGATGTCTTTAAGTATAGGGTAGGGGACTTGAGTACTCGAGTTAGGGAACCTCTGATCCAAAAAGAAAAATATCTTCAATAAGAGTAACTATAACATAATCAAACAAGTAGAGAGTAATTTGGGAAATCCAAGAACAAATTTTTCTAGGGGGATGAATGTGAAACCTCCACCTTACATAAAAGGATAAATTAAGGAATCTTTAGGTGAACATGTAGATTTCATGTTTGGAACATAAAAAATTTAGTTTTTAACCTTGGAAAAATTCATGCTTTGATGTACTATGATGATTTGCAAAGTTTGGTATCAAAAAGAGTCGAATTGTACAAGTTTTCAAGCTTATTTTGTTCATACTAGAGCAGATCTTTCGATAGATTATGAAAATCTATCAATAAATTTTACCTAAAAAGACTATTTTTAGCTACTAGAGTAGATCTATCAATAGATTTTACACATAATGTTTTTTAAAAGGATCTTGATGAACAAGTATCAATTGATGGCTCAAATTTATCAATAGATTTCATTGTTTTTAGAAAAATGAAAAGGGCAAATGGGCATTGCCACACCTTATACTATAAATATGACTCATACTCCAAGGGTTTTTCATTTCCCACCGTTCTTCATCAATGTTCTCTCAACCCTAAGCTTTTTCAACATAGTTTTCCTCCTAAATCATCATTTTGCAGGATTGAAACTTGGATTTCGGTTTTTCAACAAAGGTGATATTTTTCAACTTTAAATCTTTAGATCTATGATTTTCGAGCTCTAAAAATTGCTATTTTGTGTCTAGATTTTTATTAGTTCTTCAAGCTAAAGGATTTGATGACTTTTCTCATGGATTAGAGCTCACTTAAGGTAAGGAAAAATGGGTTAAGAATTTTCAACTATAGTTAGTGTAGAACAGTGGGTTTAAGTTAGGAAAATTAATTTTTGACAAACTCAACTAGTTTCAAATTAGTGTAGAATGATTACCACATGATATTTATGTAATGACCGCTCATCTATCACTATCGACGTCTGAGTCTTACAAGGGAGCCCGCCAAGTCCCAAACAAGCCTTAATTGAAACTTTAGTTATTACTTCATACTTATGCCATCAATCTATGAAATTACTTTAAACCATGTAACTCTTTACAATAAGATTTGAACCAAAGTCGTAATAGGTCATCTTAACCTTTATTCATCATAATTGTAAAAATACATTATAGTCTAAAATCTCCAATTGTACATTTACATTCAGACTAATGTCTATTTACAAAAGCATATTACATTATGGACGACTCAACCTCTAATAGCGAAGTGACTCAGAATAAGTGCTATAAGATGCCTTTACCTATCTGCGATGGACAATAAACACCGATGAATGCACGCTAGGCCAATCACTATCTGTAAAAGGGAGATAAAGGGGTGAGTCTCAAAGACTCAATGATTATCAACTCTATGAACAATGCGTAGATGGAAAACAAGGGTAACGCAGATCATTTGATTAATAAAACCAGAATATAAAATGATAGCCTTGTAAAACCAAATCACAGGTAGGATATTTGTGCCTTGTAAAAATAATGTTTTAAAATCATAATGCAAAACTTTCCTTGGCAAAACAATGCTGAAAACAAGCTTAGCAAAATAAATTTCAATCATCGAAAATCATCTATTTCGTCAAAAATACAAATAATCGTATAAAAATACACACGCTCTCAAAATTTGTAGCATGTAAAAATCAATGCATGCATCCACATAAATCAACTCATGATCACATATAAGCATTGAAAGTTTTCATTCAAATAAGGGAGCTATGGAAAAACATTAACTTTCCACCATGTAAAAGAATACAAGTCTAAAAACTCTCAAGGCTCTCGAGTAGGTAACCATAAATAATCAATCAATGTCTTCCATGTAGTAACCATCTAGGAGGCCCCCCTCCACCGAATTTCCTTAGCCATGACATTAGAGAAATCATGTGGTCACAACCACGTATATCAACTTGTGACCTTGCCACGTATAATCACAGATTGCGACCTAGCCACGCCTAACAGCCTATCGGTGACCCAAAGGTTCTCTAGCTAGAGCTCACTTGTGCACAAGGGTCACACTATCTCGATGTGACATTCGACCTACTCTCGATGCTTTCAGTTTGTCAAAAGTATTTTTAAAATCAATTCAAGGTTTCCAAGTCTTTTGTTTTAAATCATTTGAAAACAAGGTTCGATAACCTTTCAAATTGTTTTCACATTAAAATGCACGATGTAAACATTTGCGTAAAGATCATATTAAAACCAGCTCTCAAAAGTTTGCATTTGAAACCATATATCAACTAGATTTAACTACGCATGTCGCACAAAGACACAAGGCACAGATTTGATGTAAAACATTGCAAAAAGGCTTGTTTCTTGATTTCTAAAATACTTTACACGTATGTATATATATATATTCTACGCAAAAACTTCCAAATTATTTTTCATCCAAAATTGCCTACGTTCTACTAGCTCATGTTTTCCACAAATGTAGTGCATAAATCATTGCAAACCATGTATTCAAATCTGTTAACATTTTCTAGCAACTCATGCTTTCCACAAAGACATTGGATAATACTATATATATACTTTGATATAGTAAGAATCTTTTAAAATAAACACCCCCTACTCACCTTAAAATGCCGGGATATTACTTTGCCACTAATATTTCCTTAAATGCTTACTCTACGCTTGCAGCAATAATCCTTGCCTTGTCAATTTCCTGACATCATTTCAATCCAATGCATT
>NW_018397271.1:507456-507828 GCF_002168275.2 Theobroma umbraticum | reverse complement strand
TGTTGCCATTATATTCTACACTTGGTGTTCGTATTTAATTCTATACTTTCATCTCTTATTCTTAAGAGATAACCGTTTACACTAAATCCTTAGTGTGAAATTTGAATTCCAAAAACCTAGCATCTTGTTTATGACTTCACATGGCCATAACAATCTTTCTAATAATATTTATCATATTCAAACTATTATTTTCATACTATTAATCACATATATGGCATCAACTATAAATCTGATTTCGCCAACTAATTTCTAAGCTTATTTGTACCATTATTCACATTTAACATGCTGCCACTAAACACAATATCAATTTCCAATCATGTTACACCAACATTCTTAACCTTTTAAATCTTTCAAAACAACACATGTCCACAA
>NW_018397271.1:506557-507356 GCF_002168275.2 Theobroma umbraticum | reverse complement strand
ACACGAGAATTCCTAGGACTTGACTAAACCTAGGCTCTGATACCAAATCTGTAACGACCCCTTCCCCTCGATCACTACCGACGTTCGAGACTTGCAAGTGAACTCGCCAAATCCCAAACAAACCTTAATTCAATCTCCACACCACATTAAATATTAACACAAATAATCATTTACAACAAATATTCATAATGATTAAAACATAACTATTTGATACAAACATCTAAGTTTAATAACTACATGTACAACTTGTCATAATATCTAAACATTTCCACATAGTCTTAAGCTTTAGCCATTACACCTTTAGATACTATTAATTCTTACAACCCGGATTATTTAATACACAAATGACCTCTAGGCAGCGGAGTGACCCGGAGTGAAAGTCTAGAGATGCCGTACCTAGGGTGTAGTCATCCTCGTAATGCTGACAAAGTCCTAAAGTTGATTACTTATTTGCAAAAGAAAGTAAAGTGGGGTGAGTCTCACAGATTCAGTGATCATCGACCCTGTGAGTAGGGTGTAGATGGGAAATTAGCTAAAGGTGGAAGATTTGAAGATTTAAAAACAAAAGAATATATACACAAGCAATTTAGTCAAAAGCAAGATTTGTGCCTCGTATGCAAATAAGTAAGTTTAAACTAATTAATCATTCAACAACGAGTTAAAGAAATGAATTGTCATCATGCAAGCTCCCGTAAAATCCAATATGTTACAAAGCTTATGTGCAAATTCATAGTGTATTTCATGTATAAAGAATTAGATCAATGTCGTCACATAAGTAAGGAGAGCAGTAGAAAAACTA
>NW_018397271.1:504781-506051 GCF_002168275.2 Theobroma umbraticum | reverse complement strand
AAAAAATCAAATCAAGTTTTTAAAAGACCTTTTGAAACTATTTTCAAAATACAGATCATGGTAACACTCAAAAACCTCTATTTGTATCGCCTTGCCATGTAAACCTTTTTGCATTGGGTAAATGCCTAATCCACATGGTGAATAAGAATTTATCCATGAATTCACTTCACAGAATCCACAAGGCACGTTTTTGACATAAATATATTGAAAAGCTTGCTTCCTGATTTTTAAATCCTTTACGTAGATAACTCGTGTATATATATATATATGTATAGTCAAACCCATTTCAAACACTTGGCATTCGCAACTCCTAGGATCACTACCAGCTCATGCTTTCCACAAGTTGCATTTAAAATAAATCATTTCATGATCATAAATACATATATACATACATACCAAATTATGAGATTATTTTGAAATGGACACCCCCTACTCACCTTAAAATTGTGGAACACTAATTTGCTACCAATTGAAGTGCACACTTCCTGATTTTTGCTTGAATTTTCCTAACTCCAAGGCACCAGCTCTCACACCGAAGATTTTCCTTTGCTGCCACCAATAAAACTACACCTTAAAATCAATTTAAAAGCACACTTTTAACCAACTAAAAGTTCCTACTTCCTTACCTTAGAAATCTTGAATCAACTCACCAATCTACCTCAATTTTAGCTATGGGGAAGGAAAAGGGAAGAACTTCATGTGAAGGAAGGACAAAAGGGAAGAAACAAGGGAGCAAATGGAGAAAAGAGCTTGAGACTGACTAGTTTTGGTGATGGCAACGGTTTAGAGGAAGAAATCCTTCACAAGGAGAAAGTGACAGTGGTGAAAGAAAGAAAGGAGAAAATACTTAATGATAAAGGAAAGAGAAAGTTCTAGTATTCAACATGATAAGAAGAAAGAAAAAAAATAGAAAAGATCTCTCCCTTTTTGACCAGCCAAAGGATGGAAGTAAGAAGAAAATTCAAGAAGTTTCAAGATGATTTGGTTAGTCAACATATGTAGGTTTCTTGGTCTTTTTCCCTTTAATTCTTTTCCCATCCTTTCCTTCCCTACATATACCCATTTTTCCAACAAAGATTACATAGATGACCGTCCATGTGAAAAAGAATGAGAGAAAGAAAAGTCAAGCTTCTTTTTATTAATGAATTTAAGCTTTCTCTTGTACACTTAAATAATATAATCAGACACCAATGAATGGGAATATCTTGCTATCATAAAAAACATATAAAGTCAACATTCTCTATCTCTTATTTTTAATGATGACAAAACA
>NW_018397271.1:502853-504681 GCF_002168275.2 Theobroma umbraticum | reverse complement strand
CGTAAAATCCAATATGTTACAAAGCTTATGTGTAAATTCATAGTGCATTTCATGCATAAAGAATTAGATCAATGTCACCACATAAGTAAGGAGAGCAGTAGAAAAACTATTATTCTTCATCATGTAAAAATTTCTTACGTGAAAGCCAAAAGGAATGTCACTCTCGAGTAGGTACAAAAATGATAACACGTGGACCCACTTCCAAGTCATAACATCCGGGAGCTCCGCTCCATCGGATCCCACATGCCATGGCTATCTCAACGATGTTGGCTGACATCGGAGAAAATCAAGCGGTCGCAACCGCATATACTCACTTGTGGCCTAGCCACATAAATCACAGACCTTGGCCCCAGCAATGTCTAACAGCTCGTTGGTGACCCAAAGGTTCTCTAGCTAGAGCTCACTTGTGCACAAGGGTCACAATTAACCGGAGTGACAACCGGCCTACTCTCGAATCACTCGGTTCAATAAAACTATTTTTAAAAAAATCAAATCAAGTTTTCAAAAGATCGTTTCAAACTATTTTCAAAAGACCGATCATGGTAACACTCAAAAACTTCTATTTGTATCACCTTGCCATGTAAACCTTTTTGCATAGGGTAAATGCCTAATCCACATGGTGAATTAGAATTATCCATGAATGCACTTCACACAATCCACAAGGCTTGTTTTTGACATAAATACATTGAAAACCTTGCTTCCCGATTTTTAAATCCTTTACGTATATAACTCGTATATATATATATATATATGTATAGTCAAACCCATTTCAAACACTTGGCATTCACAACTCTTAGGATCACTACCAGCTCATGCTTTCCACAAGTTACATTTAAAATAAGTCATTTCATGCTCATAAATACATATATACATACATACAAAATTATGAGATTATTTTGGAATGGACACCCCCTACTCACCTTAAAATAGTGGAACACTAATTTGCTACCAATTCAAGTGCACACTTCTTGATTTTTTCTGGAATTTTCCCAACTCCAAGGCACCAGCTCTCACACCTAAGATTTTCCTTTGCTGCCACCAATACAACTACACCTTAAAAATCAATTTTAAATCACACTTTCAACCAATTAAAAGTTCCTACTTCCTTACCTTAGAAATCTTGAATCAACTCACCAATCCACCTCAATTTCAGCTATGGGGAATGAAAAGGAAAGAACTTCATGTGAAAGAAGGACCAAAGATAAGAAACAAGGGAGGAAATGGAGAAAAGAGCTTGAGGCCGGATAGTTATGGTGATGACTACGGTTTGGAGGAAGAAATCCTTCACAAGGAGAAAGTGATGGTGGTGAAAGAAAGAAAGGAGAAAATACTTAGTGATAGAGGAAAGAGAAAGTTCTAGCGTTGAACATGATAAGAAGAAAGAAAAAAAAATAGAAAAGGTCTCTCCCTTTTTTTCCGGCCAAAGGATGGAAGTAGGAAGAAAATTCAAGAAGTTTCAAGATGTTTTTGTTAGTCAACATATGTAGGTTTTTTTTGTCTTTTTCCCTTTAATTCTTTTTCCATCCTTTCTTTCCCTAAATGTACCCACTTTTCCAACAAACATTGCATGGATGACCGGCCATGTGAAAAAGAATGAGAGAAAGAAAAGTCAAGCTTCCTTTGTAAACTTTGACAAGGCTAAATAATAAAATCACCATTTAGCCCTCTTAAGTCCTCATTCTTTTTATTGAGTCCTTCCATCATTTTTAAATTTTCAATTTTTCTTCTACTTCCTTCCTTAACATGTGTATAAATATAATATGAAATTCGCACATCATTCGCATGTCACCATAATATTTAAATATATACTTACCCGATAGTGCTCTAT
>NW_018397271.1:475544-502753 GCF_002168275.2 Theobroma umbraticum | reverse complement strand
CACCAACATTCTTAACCTTTTAAATCTTTCAAAACAACACATGTCCACAATTTCGTTTTTCAAGCTTTCAACTAGCATAACTATTTCCTAACTGTACTTAAGGCATCACACAATCATTTCACTTTGCATGCCTTAACATTTGTGATGGCTTGGATCTTGCATGCAATCTCAATATTCTTCCAAAGCTCTAATCACCAAGATGCCAACATTATGCACAATTATTTTCTTAATGATCTTACCAACTATAGGCTTTAAAACATAATACCATGCTTACCGTTTCTGTTTCACTTTGAATCCATCATGCATCTAAGAGTTTGATAGCTTGCATGTCACTAAATCCCCTCCAGTCAAGCTAATCTTTGCTACCACAAAATATTTCTTATAGTTACCAACCCATTTTCAAAGAACATTCAAGCTAAAACCACAATCCTTACCTTGTTTCTCTTGTATCTTGAAACCAAGCTTTCCTATTTCCTCAAGCTTAACCAATTAGTTCCTCTCTTGCATGTCAAAGACTCTTTGGGTGGTAAAATATCAAATCTCTACAAGATAAAGGAAGGAAACCTCACAGTTTCTCTTGAATCCTCACAACCTGAGCGTTCCTTTGATTCTCTCTTTTTTTCTCTTTTCTTTCTCTCAAGTGAAGCTTTTCAAAGTGCTCTCTTCTTTCTTTTCTTCTCTCAATGGTCGGCTCTCACTTCACTTCTCAAGGTCAATTTCTTTTTCTCCTTTTTACTCTTGAATCTTGGTATTTATATAGCCACCCATTTAACCGATCACTACACATGCACACATTGCCTTTTTATTTTCATTTGGCCATTTTGCCAACCAATGGGTTTTCATACACCAATTTCCTTTCTTCCACATTGGTTAAAATCCTCCTTTACTTATCCATATCCATTATTTAATTTATTGCCACTTAATCCCACCTTATTTGTACCCAATGGTCTTTCATGCAACTTTCCCACCTTAATTTCCTTTTGACCTCCTCTTTGGCCAATGACATTACATGCAACTATATTTTCTTTTCTTTTAGTCTAATTGCCACTAAGTGTCCATCATGCATAAATCCTCCATGCATTCTTTTAACCTTAAAAATCCACATGCATGTGTCATTTTACTCATTTGTCTCATGCCTTTTTGTTTGTCACATGGTGGGTGTCTTGCATGTTCCCCACTACAAGTGCATCTTTGCATGCATAACTTTGCATGTAATAGTATTTGTTATATGCATATTCCATCCTCCCACATAATCTAATTTTCTTTAGTTAGTTAGTTTCCATTTAACTTCAAATGTTGAAATTGCACATAAATCCTCAAAGTTTTCCTTATTTACCATTTGACCTTCCAACTTGTAATCCTTTACAATTCTGTCCTTCAATCATTCTTTTAATTTCAATTTCCTTCTATCTTTCTTCCTTTACACCTGCACAAATAAAATATCAAATTTACACCTCACTAAGGTGTCACCATAATATTTAAAAATATACTTACCCTCTCTTGCTTTATTTAATAAAGGCACGTGGGTCCCACTTACACCTTTTTTCTTCAAAATTCTTTCTTACTTCTGCTTTCCCACTTAGATTTGTCATATGGTCCTCCTTCGTGACTAATTTCAACAATAGATAAAATATCAATATTTTAATATTATTTTATTCTAAATTCTCCACTTGTCTCCTCGGGACTCAAAATGTCTCACTTTGTCTTGGTTCACTTCCAAATCACCTTTTAACTCCCTAATTCATCCTCGATAAAAAATATTATTATTTTATAATTATTTTCTCACGTATGGAATATTTTATTTTAAAATATTATTTTCAACCGTTACCACTCTTCGGTACTTGAATTTACGTCAATTGACCCTTTATCTTGTCAATAAAGTCTTATTGACTTCTATATGAGAGTAGAAGGTGTTACAGTTTATAACTTATGTAATGGTTACAATGATTGTTAAATGCTTTAAGGGCAATCAAAACTCCATGGAATTCATTGTAGTAATGTCTGGCTTATTAATAGAGGTCAACTTATTAAGGGTTAGTGGATACACCTCTTTAAAGTATTTTAATATGCTAAAGCTAAGCATGGTTTATTGAATTGTTTAACTTGCATGATTTGAATACCATGTTTACAATATTGTATCAAATCATTTTATTCAAATATTTTCAAGGAGTTTTAGAATTTATATATATATATATATCACTACTATGTATTAGCTTTCAATGAAAGGGACAAGCCTTTTCTAATGTTTTACTTCAAAAACTTCAATTTCATTATGAATAAAAAATGAGAAATGTGTAAAGATTTATGGATGACAAGTGGATGCAAGTTCCCACCTTTAAACATGATTTTAAGTATGATGATTGAGTATTTTGGATGGATACAATTCATGGTAAATTAGTATCAAAATGTTGCTATGGAAAACTAAAGGTGAATGCTTAGGTGGAGGTAAACGTTCCCAGCCTTAAGCTTATGATATGTTTATTTGAGGGATATTAGAACATATGACACATGGTTCTATGAGATAATATGTGATGTAGTACCACATACCTTATGAGATAAGCTTGTTCATGAGTATGGGTTACAGAAAAATATGTTCATGATATGTTAATGATGTGTGTATAAGTATGTGAAATTCTATATCATGATAAGAACCTTGAGTAATAACTGTAGGGATAGTGATAAGAGTCTCAATTGTGATTCCCACTTGTAGTACTTTGATAGTTTCCTAACACTTTCACATGGTGTGAGGCAACATTCCACATGTGGTGATTATGTCTAGCATGATGTATGATAACTTTTTCACATAGTGTGAGGTAACAATCCACACATGGTGCCAACACCCAATGATATGTATAGAGCGATCCCTACACATGGTAAGGCAAAATTTCAATACATGGTGGTGACGCTTCATGTGAGTGAAGCCAAACATAGGAGCCCAAACGTGGGCTAAGACCCAATAGGCATCTTTGCATTCATGATCATTGAATATTACTCTTGCTATTGTTATCCTTGTTGTGATTGTTATGCTTGAAATGTTTAGTTGAGTTGTAGATTAAACTTTAAGCTATGAGATAGCCAAGATTGATTGATAGATAGAATAGGCCCCCATGCATTAGATGAGATTTATGGATTGGACATTGATCACTTGAGTTTTATGGATTGAAAATGAATATTTGAATAATCTGGATTGAAAGATAATCACTAAATGTTATTATTGGAATCTATTAAGAATCTTGAGTATATGAGCAATTCACATGATTATAAAAGGATTCAAGTAAACTACCCATAGCTTGGGTTTACATGTTTAAGTATCATATCCCTTAGGGAGAATTTGATAACACACATAAGGTACAACTTTCTTATTTTTCCCAAAGGTTTTGCATAAATGTTTAGCTTTTAAATAACTATATGTTCATAAATTGTTGATTTCACTATGAAAATGAGACTAGTTTATATCAACTCTATTTTAGGAGAAACTTGAAAATGAAGTTTGTTTACCTCAAGATTCTTATTCACATTAACTATGTAATTTATACAAAAACTCTTCCCCTTGGTTTGTCCCCTTCCCATGGAGTCTTTGTGACTCACACGTTAGTTTTCCCTATTTTTGTTGCAAATCAATGATAGCCATCAAGCCACCTCTATTACAATTAATAGGGGATATAGCAACCCTATTAAAGCCTAGGGAGTTAGGTCATGTTTCACTTGACAAGTCGATCTTTATTTATTAATTATGTTATAACATTGTTGAATATTATTGTGATGATGTAGCCATGTTATGGCATTAGACTTTGCTTAGATGAGTTATTTAGAGATGTGAATTCAACATGATGGCTTGAGAGCCTTTGTGAACACCATAAGTGTGCAAATGAATTATATATGTATGGCATATGGACCCACATTTTATTATGGAATATCTACTTATGAGAACGTCTATGAGCAAGTTGTTTGGTGATATCCATAATAGTGCAGTTATGCATGCATTTGCATGATAAGGTAAAATGTATGATGATAATGGATATATGATGGAAAATGGTTAGGTTTAACTAATGTTAGGCTTGCTTGGGTCTAGCAAGCTTGACCTATTTATGTCTTTGCACTTATCATGATCCAAGCACAAAATGGGATGTGATAGCATCCCACGTTTGGGCTTTTTAAATAGGTGGTACCTCTGCCCCATCGCTGGGTTATATAAATGAAGATATTGGTACAATACCCATTATTCTTACACATTCTATAAGTGTTATTCCACCCTAACTCATGGCTATATATAACTGCATGTGGTATGATGCCCCACATCATGGCATTCATCATGATATAGAACTTCACATATTCATACATATATTGCTAACATATCATATACATATTTCTTTATAATCCATACTCGTAAACAAGCATATCAGCCCTATCAAAACGTATGAGTCCTAAAACTAAGCCGTTTGACATAGAATGAGTCGTCATCAATCTTTTTTGTTTAAATGCGGTTGATCACCTAATTGAATCTATTTTCCTAATGAGATCTTAGGCTTGACTTAAGTTCATTAAAAAAATAAGTTAGGGTCTACAAAACTAATTAGGTTCAAAAGTACAACAGTGTATGAGGAAGGGATTAACACCCTCACAACGCCCATTGAAAATGGTACCTAATTAATTATGTGTTTTGTTTTAGCCTTAATAAATTAATTTTGTTTCAATATCCTATTTTATTTCTCCTAATTATTTCTCCAATTTATTATTATTTTAAATAAAATAAAATGTTCTTTAAAATTGAAAATTCTTCCTAAATTCCCTAACCTTTTTGGTAAACTTTGGAAATATTTTCTCACCTAAAAATTTTCAAGAAATTATCCTTTACGACATCCTCAAAATTCCATCATCGGAGAACTTCCATTTATTTTATATTAAGCATTCATTACAAAATTATATTTACAAAATCTAGATTATTTATTTATCTATGTTCTTATTAATTATTGATAAATAAACATTTTTGGTAAAATATATTTATGGGATTACTCTCAACCCTTATGGTAAGGTCCCATAATTATTTTTACTCTGAAAACTTTAAGAAAACTTGCCTCTTACAACTTCCCTCAAATATTCCATTTAAAAAGATTTATTTTTAAATAATTACAAATCTTTATTATTTTTTATTTTATAATTTTATTCGACCAATTATGGTTGTAAGAATTTCATCCTAACCTAATTATGATTTAAAACAGAACTTTATTTTTATTATATTTTATTTTTCATTTAATATCTAAAACAAAATAACAAATAAATAAACACAAAATAAATAAAATAAGTAATATGAAGGTTTAAGGCCAAACTTGGTAGGGGGACCAACAATTAAATAAGTATGGGCTTGCTCAAGTGTGCTGCAACCAAATATCCAAGGATTCAAGCAAGATGGGCTTGGACAACCTACCAACCTAATAACCTAAAAAGTAGGCCTAATAAGTGGCCCTTGGCAACTAATCCAAAGTGCAAATGCTCCATTATCAAAACTAGTTCATTTCTCTAAGGTATAAAATCCTATCTAAAAAAAACCCTAAGCCATTCTCTTCAACTTTTTCCCTTTCTAATGTTGATCCTTTCTTTCTATCTCTAAAAAAAAAACCTCTTTTTCCAAATTTTAATCGGTCAAAATCTCATTGGCCACCACACTCACCACCGTCAGTCATCGTTCACTGATGCCAGAATCTTATAAAAATTCACCCATAAAACCCTTTCAAGTCGATGTTTCCCTTAATCGAATTAATTTTCTCTAAAAACTATCCCAAATTTCTTATATTTAAATCTAAAAATTTCAACACCTAAAAAACCCAAGAACACTCTTTTTGCTAATTTTTCCTGTGTAATTTTTCTCTCTTTTTTTCTCCTTGTATTTATGCATTTTTTACTGTTTTTATAGGTCTTTTCTTACAATCTTGATTTAATTGCAAATATTTGATTTTATTTTATTTTGTTGGAGGATTTTTTGGTATAAAACCTCTCGATTTGTGGAAGGATTTTAGGGATTCCATTGATCCTTTTCTTTTTTTAATTGATCTTTTTTTTCTTGTAATCTTCCCTTCTTTTTTTGTTTTTTTTTTTCAACTTTTTTGATTTTGATTTGCTTTACTTTTTTGTTTTGTTTGATCTTTGTTTGTGTGTTTTGTGCTACTTTTATTGTGTATGGGCTTACCAACCCAACACCATTACCTTATTAAATTTTGACCCATTTGGACTATAAAACCATCATTCCTAAGGCCTAAAGATTAATCAAAATAAAAATGGAAAAAAGACCAAACATAAAATGAAAAGAAAAAAGAAAAAATAAATTAAATCTTGGACAAATATGGTGTCTACAGCTACCACACCTTGTACATTTTCTGGAACCAAGAAGTAAGCAAAGATATATAAATAACCATTTTTGTCCGGAATAGTTGTAAGAGAACTAAAAAAAATCCTCCATCGAGGCTCCATAACTTAAAAGGAAATGAGAACTACTCCACCAAGGCTTTAAAACCTTTTATAACTCATCCACCTAGGCTTCGAATTTAAAAATGAAATAAAAACTCCTCCATCGAGGCTTCATAGTTTAAAAGGAAATAAGAATTCCTCCACCGAGGCTTTAAAACTTTTTACAACCCCTCCATTGAGGCTCTAATACTTTTAAATCTCTTCTACCGAAGTTCCAATATCTTAAGAATTCCTCCACCAAGGTTTCAATATTTTATGAATTCCACCACCAAGGTACGAACATCTTAAGAATTCCTTTATTGAGGTTCCAATATCTTAAGAATTCCTCCACCTAGGATCTAATATCCCTCCACCAAGGTTCTAATATCTTCAAAATCCCTTTATCAAGGATCTAATATCTAACGAATTCCTCCACCGAGGTGACAAAAAGAAACATCATTTTCTAAATGCATATGATGCAATATGCTATCATAATATTTAATGCTTAACTTCTAGGATGATGTCATGCATCCATGTTCATGGTATTTCAAAGATTTTAGAATTTCATGATTTTCAACCTCTTGTCATTTCCTTTTGGTTTGGATAAAATTTCAGCCTTGTACCATTCAATTAACTAGCCCTCCATAAAACAACTCATCTATTTTAAGACTTCTATTCTACTTTGTCAGTTTAGAATTCTGGAAATCCTTTTGGATTCAATTTGAACCTTCTTTATCATCCACAAATTCCATTCAAAGCAATTTAAGAGTCTTTCATGTTTGTTATGGTTCATTTATTGGTTATCACTTAAAATTTTATGACAAATATGATGCATTGCATATTTTCTTGATCTTGTGAGAAAATAAAGAAATAACAAAATATAGATATCAAAGAAGGCATGATTTTCATTTAATGTAATGGAGAAAGAGTCAAAATTCCAAAAAAAAGATATAGCATCCGAGTAATGAATATTTGAACAATTATGAACAAACTGAATCTGAAAATCTTTTGAAGCAAAAATGTTTATTGATGTCATTGGTTCCTTTTAACTATTTCCAATTGGCCTTTGCCCTTGTCTTGTTTTTGCATCATAACATCATCTTGCCCTCTACTATCCATCTTTGTGCTCAAGTTACCTTTTCAAGTTTTCAACTTGTGCACATTTTTGGATTCAGACTACCCATTCAGGTTTTCAACTTATTTTTCTTTTTCTCTTTTTTTTTGTTTTTTTAATTCAAACTACCTTTTCAGGTCTTCACCTTTAACTCTTATTTCTTTAGGCATAATATTTCTTGATTGAATCAGAATTTATTGGATTTGGCAAATCATCCCCATCAATTTCCACTAGGATTAATGCTCCTCGTTAAAAAGTCTTTATTACCACCTATAGGCCTTATCAATTTAGTGCCCATTTCCCTTGAGGATCATGTTAAATAGGGAGAATTTTCATCCAAACCAATTCTCCTTCTCGGAAGCACCAAGGGTGAAGTTTTTTATCATGTGCTAATGCCATGCTCTATTGATATAATTGGCCATGACAAAGTGCGGTAAGTATGTTTTCCTTAATCAAATTTAATTGCTCATAGTGAACATATACTCATTATGGCTCTTCTAATTCAACCTCCTTTAAAAATCTCGAAGAAAGAATCTGGACTTCAATAGGTACTATTGCCTCTATCCCGTACACTAGAGAAAATAAAGTAGCCTTAGTGGAACTGTGTACAAATGTTTGATAAGCATGCAAGGTAAATAGCAACTTCTTATGGCAATCTTTGTACACTTCACTCATTTTCTCCACCATTTTCTTGATATTCTTATTGTCAGCCTTTACAACTCTATTTAGCTTTAGGCGATACAATTTAGAATTACGATGCATGATTTTAAATTGAGCACAAATTTTAGCCATCATCATATTATTAAGATTGTGTGCATTATCTGAAATAATATTTTTTAGGAGTCCATATCGACAAATCACCTATTTCTTGATGAACTTGTAAAGAATTGTTTATGTTACATTAGCATAGAAGGATGCTTCTACCCATTTTGTAAAATAATCAATAACCACCTAGATGAATTGATGTCCATTGAAGCTTTAGGAGTGATAGGTCTGATTACATTCATTCTAGACATAGAGAAAAGCCATGGAGGTGCTAAGACATGTAAAGGGGTTTGAGGGACATGAATCTTATTTATGTAGATCTGGCATTTATGACACTTTTTAACAAAATTGATGCAATCACTTTCCATTGTGAACCAATAACAGCCAGCCCTCATGATTTTACTGGCCATCATATGTCCACTTGCATGTGTTCCACAATCACTTTCATGAACTTCCTCAATGATTCTCTTTGCTTCGATAGCACTCACACATCATAACAATGTTTGATCTCAATTTTTTTTGTGTAAGATTTCACCATCGAGGAAGAAACTCATAGCTAATCTCCTGATGATCCTTTTGTCATTCTCAAGAGCTTTTTCAAGGTATTGTAGGTATTTGACATATTGTAAAATATCATCATACCAAGGTTTTCCATCAATCTCTTCCTCTACACTGGAACATTGTGTAGGTGACTTTTGCAAACTTATCTTGAGAGGCTCAACCTCAACTTCCATGCCTACTTTGAACATTGCTGTCAATGTTGCTAAAGCATCCATGATATGATTTCATCTGAAGGAAGGTGATTAAAGTGTACCTTATCAAACTTTTTAATCAATTCTACTATATATTTTTGGTATAAAATAAACTTTGAGTCTCTTATTTCTCATTCTTTCCGTAGTTGACAAATGACCAAGGTAGAATCTCCATACACTTCAAGTTCATCAATTTTTCTCTCAATTGCAACTTAAAAGCCCATAACACATGCCTCATATTTTGTGACATCAACCTTGTAGTAGCAAGGTAGTACTTCCCATCTAGTGAAATCAAAGTTACCCCAATACTGTGCCTCAAGGAATTTAAAGCTCCATTAAAAGACATATTCCAAACTCTACTTTCTATTAATTCTTCTTTCTTAGTTTGGAATACAGCCATTAAACCTTCATCTATAAATTCAAACTTCATGGATTCATAATCGTCTATAACTCGGTCTATGAGAAACTCAACAACCTTCATTTATACAATATCGTACTCCAAAAGTAGGACTTGCCATCTTGCTACCCTTCCTGACAAAGAAGATTTCTCAAAGATATACTTAATTGGATCCAATTTGGTCACAAGAAAAATAATATGATACAACATATATTGCTTGAGTCTGTGAGTTGTCCAAGCTAATGCACAATACATTTTTTTCTATTCAGAAGTACTTAGATTCATACTTTGTGAATTTCTTACTCAAATATTAAATGGCATGTTTTTTCTTCCCATTTTCACCTTGTTGTCTGAAACACATAACCCATAGATTTCTCGAACACTATCACATATGGAATAGGTGGCTCTCCTAGAACTTTAGGTATCAATATTGGTGGTTTTTAGAGATATTATTTAATCTTCTCAAATGAATTTTGGCACTCTTCATTCCATTCACATAGATTTTGCTTTTGAAGAAGTTTGAAAATGGGGTCACATTTTTAGCAGTCAATTAGGATATAAAATGAGCAATATAATTCAAGCACCCCAATAAGCCCTTTACTTCCTTTTGTGTTCTAAAGAGGAGGCAAATTTTGGATTGCTCGTATTTTATTTGGATCCATCTCAATCCCTTTTCCACTAAAGTCGAAACCCAATAATTTGCCAAAAGTAGCACCGAAAGTGCATTTAGTTAGGTTTAATTTCAATTGGAATTCCGCTAATATCTCAAACAACTTTCTAAGTTTGGTTGTATAATCTTTTATTTTGCGAGACTTGATAATCATATCATCCACATACACCTCAATTTCTTTATGCATCATGTCATTGAAAAGAGTCACCATAGCTCTTTAATAAATAGCTTCAGCATTTTCAAGCTAGAAGGCATTAGTTTATAGCAAAATGTGCCCCACATTGTCACAAATGTAGTCTTCTCCATGCCTTCTAGATCCATTTTAATCTAGATGTATCATAAAAACCCATCCATAAATGAAAATATGGAATGCATTGCTATGTTATCTACAAAGGTATCAATATAAGGCAAAGGGAAGTTGTCTTTTAGGCTCACTATATTCAAATCTCAGTAATATACACATATTCAAACTTTTCCATCCTTTTTAGGAATACGGACTATGTTAGTCACTCACTCTAGACACTTAACCACCTCTAGGAATCTTGCATCAAATTGCTTTTTCATTTCCTATTTTATTTTTAATAACATTTCCAATTTCAATCTTCTTATATTTCTGCTTAACCGGTTTGCACTTCGACTTCACAAGTAACTTGTATTCCACAATATCAGTACTCAACCCTAGCAAATTTTGATAAGACCACGCAAACACATCCACATGTTCATGAAACAACCTAGTCAATTTTTTTCTTTCAAAAAAGGAGAGACTTGTGCCAATTTTGACCTCTTTTTTATTTTCGTCATTCCTTAAATTAATCAATTTGTGGGATCATAAAGTGGTGCTATTTGTTTTTCATCTTCCTTAACCAATCTCAATAATTCAGTGGATAAAGGACATTCATCATCATCCTCTTTGTTATCAAGTTCACCAACATATGTATCCTTTTTGAAATCAAATCTAGGATCGCTATTATCTTCATTCTCATAATCATTACTTGGAAACTTGAAAATAAATGAATTGAAATGATATAGGAAATATGGAAGGAAAAGAATGGTAGTTTAAATTGAAAAGGTGAAAAAGCAAAGATATGGAAATCAATAGGCATAAGAAAATTATGACCATGCACCATATGTGTCATTTTTAATAATTATTGAATAAAAGCCCAGAATACAAAAAAGAAACTCTCCCTAAGCTCTTAGGCATAAGCGTTAAGAAATTTAATTTATTACTTTATAGAAGACTTGAAGATAATAGTCCATGATCGTCTAGCTACTCAACTTAAAACTAGGGGGTCCTATGTATATCGATGGTGCTTCCTCTAGTTGCACTTCTTCCATTACATTCACTATAGCTCTTCTTCCATTACATTCACCATGGCTTCATACTCATGATTTCTTCCTTTTGGTAAATTTGGATAAATGTACCCTCTTGAATGAAAAGTCTCATAAAGGTATGGAAAATATATCTTCACATCTTCTGGTTCCATTCCTTTGGGTGAGCCATTCTTTTCTTCTTCTTTTCGGACATCATCTCAAGTCTTTTTTTCCTTGTAGGCTCATACCCACGGCCAAATCTTTCCTTAATTCTTACCACTAATAATGATTTTTTGATTCCTTACAACCTCTTTCCTAAATTGAACCTTAGCGACATCTTCTTTCAACAATCTACTTGATGATAATTTTAGAGGCTTTTGATAAGCATAGAGTGAGTATTTTAGACCCTTGACTCACATAACTAGCACTAACAAATTCAAAAGACTTAAAAAAACATTCAACTACTTTCACAGTAACTTTTAAACATAGACCAACTTTTCATCTCCTATGAACTTCACTTTTTTATGAAGAAATGATGGTATAGCCCCTACCATGTGGATCCATGGTTATCCCAATTAAAAATTATAAGATAGTGTAATGTCCATGACCGAAAACTCGATGGTAAAAGTACAAGGTTCAATTTATATTGGTATCTAGATATCACCTGCTGCATTTTGTCTTGTCCCATCAAAGGCCTTTATAATCATATGACTTGCCTTCATGTTAGAAATCAACTGGTAATTTAACCTATGTGATCATACGCATGACATTTAAAGATGAACCATTATCAATCAATACCTTAGAAATAGAGTAGGACTTGCATTTGGTGGTTTTATGGAGAACCTTATAATTCCCTCATCCACCAGGCAGAATCTCTTCATCATTGAACATTATAGAATTCCTTACTATGATGTTCCTTACAATGTGGTCCAAATTTTCCACAAATATATTGTGAGCCATATATGCTTGATTCAACAATTTCAATAAGGCATTTGAAAGAGGCTCAAAATTTAAGAGTATGGACAATAATAAGATATGAGTTGGCATCTTATTCAATTGTTCCACTACACTGTATTCACTATGCTTAATGAATTTTAAAAATTCATAAGCTTGCTTTTCTGACACTGATTTTTTACACTCAACATTTTGAATGATTTATGACTTTATTTTTTGGCCTTGAAGTTGATTTTCCTTAATCGTCCATCCAATTACTGTTCTAGAGCATAGCAACATCCACTGCAAGTCATGCCCTTAACTCATGTTTTGTTTACAAGATTTTCAAATTATGTGATAAGTAATGACATTTCATCATTTGATCTTAAGGCCATAATATTACAATCAGATTTCCATGGGACTGCTTTATTGCTCTTGTATGGGAAAGAGTTTTGGGACCTCAATCTTGACTCTTAAGGAAGGTGTACCACACACAAGTTGATCTTTTTCCTCATAAAAAATTCTCATTGGCTTGGGCAAATTTTGTGAGGATACACTTGAAGATGATTCTTTAATCACTACTTGTATTTATTTTTCATTACACTCTTCACAGAATTTTATTAAAGATGCATCCATCATCCTTTGCACTTTGCAACAAAATTCATCACACTTTTGAATAAAAGGGCCTATTAGTCCTTTTTGGTATGCATAAAAGAGATCACCGTTGTACGATTACTCAATATTTGGTGTTTGTTGAAGCAAACCAACCCTAGACATTGCTTTATGCACTTCAATCATTGTAGTTTTAACCTCATCAATGCACCTCTTGATACAACATACTTTCCCACTATCTACCATATTTACAAAACCTCCTTTATGATTAGGTAATATATTTTTGTTAACATTTGGCTCTACTTTCTTTTCGAAGTTCAACAACCCTGGCTTGACCAAACTTTGCACCTTGTATTTCAATGTCATACAATTCTCAGTCAAATGGCCTTGAATCCTATAATGGTAATCATATTGAGCAATGGTGTCATACCATTTAGGGTAAGGTGGTTTTAAGGGTTCTAGATAGATAGGAGCAACAAGATGGCTTTTAATAGTCACGAGAGCAAGGCTATATATGTCATTAGGATTGGGTCAATTTGCATTCTCTCTTAGCTTCTCCATGACCTTTTTTGGTTATAACCAGAAATATTGGGTTATCTATCTTGTTGCGAGATGAAGCTTAAGGTTGTGTAATGGCTGAGAAAATTTGTTAGTAAGCATTTTGGGAGATATTATTGATTGCAAGGTACAAAGAATGGTATGATGGGTATTACTTTTATCCAGAAATAACAGCCTGGGCTTCTCCTTCCTTTTTTTTTTGATAAACCACCCTTTTGTATGTTAATTGTCTCACCCACCTCAATTTGCATTGCTTGATAATGTTTTCAATGATTTCTCCAAAGATCACCATATCAATGAAATTTATGATGGCATTACCAATCAACCTCTCATAATAGGGAGTTCGTAAGGTGTTGATAAATAACACTATCGTCTCTTTGTCTATAAAAGGTGGTTGGACTTCTGTAGCCATATCCTTCCATCCTTGAGCATACTCTCTAAAACTTTCTGTAGTTTTTTTTTCCATATTTTGCAAGGAAAGCTTCTATGGCCACATTAATGACATGCCTATATTGAGCTATAAAAGCTTTAGTGAGGTCTTTCCAAAACTGAATTCGATTCCTATCTAGTTTAACATACCACATAGCTGTAGACCTTGTAAGCCTATCTTGGAAGCTGGGAACCAAGAGCTGATTATTGTTTGTATGAGCAACTATTCATCGATGATACATGGTAATATGAGCTATTGGAAATTTTGTGCCATCATATTTTTAAAAGTCTGGCACTTTTAATTTTGGTGGAATCACCACATCTGGCATCAAACACAATTCTATAGCATCAATAATGGTATAGACGTCCAATCTTTCAACAGCTTTAAGTTGCTCCTCTAAATGATCATATTTTTATTATGCCTATAAAACTACCTTCAACTTTTCTTTCTACTTAAAGTCATCGAAATCTAAAACTATAATTGGATCATAAGAGTTGGCACTTGGAGCTAACAGAGCATGTCCTTGGGCCACTGTTTGACCCATGGGTGGATATGTTCCAATTGATGTTTTTGGCATCTAGTACACTTGCATTTGGGGTAGAGTAGACAAAGGCTCCCTTTTATCATCATTTGGAATGATAGGTGGCACATGGCCAGTGCATGAACCCAAATGGGTATAACCCACTTGGCCCAAGCAAGCCTCTTTATCGTTTGACATTAAACATTCATCAATGCAAAAGCATACATAAACGTCCATAGGCATACAATATCAACCCATGCATACCATCATACACAACATTAGGCATACATAGAACATCTCAACTTATTAGCGTAAGTGCAACAATTCATATATCATTAGAGTGCCACATTTTCAGTGCACCATACCATTTACATGTCTCATCACCCTCAGGTGTTCATATAGGCTCTTGACCCACTTTACACATTTAACATAACATTCATACTATAATATGCCCAAACATTGGGCTAAATTATTGTAACATACTTATAATCTAAAAAACATATCCATAGTCTGAAAATATGAACATAACATAAAGTGACTCATCAGCAGAACATGACCCCGACTCACTTGGCATTGAGAGGCTACTAGACACCTACCAATGAGAAATGAATGGATCACATCTCCGTGACACTAGTTGCTAGCGAAAGAGCTATCACCGATCTACAACAAAAATAGTGAGGAAAAATAATGTGTGAATAACAAAGACCCTATGAGTGGATACAAAGAAAAGGACAAGCTGAGGGATAAGAGATTTTCATAACCATGTAATTATAAATACATATGATTCATAAATTCAACGTCATTTCCTTATTGATCATGAAACATAGCATTTAATCATCTTCTGAATAACATTGATGGAAAACATCTTTGCATAAATAATTAAAAACCATATAATCTAGAAAACCTCTTTAAAATCACTTGAGAAACCATTTATGCAACAATTCTATCGATACATTCTGGAATGTATCGATACATGCAAAGAGACTATCGATACCCTTGGGAAGGTATCAATACATTTCACACAGTATATTTCCTATGGCATTCTACTGAAAATGTGTCAATAAATACTTCATATGTATTGACACTTTTGCCACATAATCTAATTTTCTAGGCATTTTCCTAAATCTAAACCATTCATAAGTCTTTCTAGCATTGAGGGATCATTCCATAGGCTAAGATTCTATTTAACCAAGGCAATATCACCACATTCCACTGTGAATAACATCATCAATACTGATATAATCATAAACTAGGCATTTAAGCATAAATCATGAGGCAATTCTCATTCATTCATTTCTCTAACCCATTAATCTCATTCGTCATAACATTCTAACTATGAGTGGGTCTACCTCATTTTGGTGAATAGTGGTTTAACCTCCACTATTTTGAGTTCTTAGCATGCTCTCTTGAGTGGCACATCAGCCACATCCATGATCTATCGAGTGGTCCCACCCTACTCAAGCAGGTAATGGACAAAGTCCTGACTACCATCTAGTTCACCTTGCATGAACAATCATCAAAGCTACGTGAATGGCATATCGGCCTCACCCACTATCACCATAAGATCTCTTAAGCATAGGATCGTTCTCATCCTTCCCTTGTAACACGAACATATAACTTTTTCATAAACTATCATCATACTTAGCCCATAGTGTATATGACTATCTCAACACAAACATCTCATAGCATACATTTCACAACCTCATAATTCACTTAGATGCTTAGCCCATAGTGTATATGACTATCTCAACACATACATCTCATGGCATACATTTCATAACCTCATAAATCACTTACATGCTTAGCCCATAGTGTATATGATATGCTTAACACATACATCTCATGGCATACATGTTACAATCTCAAAAATGGAACTCATGCATCCAACATTCTTATGATGCTACATTATATCTAACATGTGCATAATAACATTCATACATTAACAATAGAAATATCTAGTGTATGCACACTAGCCCAAAGGCCTGAGTAATTGAGTGGACTACAAACTTAAAAAGGCTTGTCCCCCTTGTTGAAAACTAATACATTATAGCATATTTACATACATAGTAGATTCGTAAACAATTTAAAAATCATTGTATCACTCATATCACAATCATTATCAAATCAAGTCATTTAAAGATTTCCTTGAAAACTTTGTGAAACCTTGTAGTTCATATCCTTTAATAAACCATTTATGGAAATAAGTTTTCAACATGCTTAAACAACCATTTCCACAAAAATCAGGCTAATTTTACATATTAAAATACATGCAAAGGTGTATCCACTCACCTAATTGGAGAGTAAATTCCTAGCTCCAATCACAACTCCGTTTCAATGATATTTGTGGAGTTTTCAAGTGTTCCTATCCTACAACAATCATCACAATCATTTCCTAGAATAAAGATTGTGTAATAATCATTCTAGGTAATTTCAAAACTACTCGATTTTAGCTAAACTAACTTTTCTAGCCAATACCCATGCTTAGAAACCCATAAATCTTCCATCCTTACCTTAGATGAGCTTAAATGCTTAAGCAAATCATAAAAATTTTAAACTTTAATCACCAACACAAAATGTAGGCAATATAACAACTATTTAAGTACTGAAAATCCAAAACCAAAATATTTAAAAGCTAAAAATGTCATCTTTTTCCATAAAAACCCAAAACTAAGCTTTAGAATCATAAAAATTGAATTTTAGGTTAAAATGAGTTGGAAGAGCTTAAGAATAGGTGTTTTACCTTCAAACTGTAGTTGAGGGTTGCCAACCTCAAAAAATGTGATATGTTTATAAGCTAAGGTGTAAAAATACATTTTTGCCCCTTTTATTTTTTTAAAATCGATGAAATGTATCGATACATTGGCCCATGTATCAATACATTTGGTTCTGGGGAAAAAGTATTGATATATTATGAACATGTATCATTACATGTTCATCAGAAACCCATTCTAGGCTAAATGTATCAATACATCATAAACATGTATCGATACATTTGAGATAGAATGCAGTTTTTTTAGATAGATTGCTTATAAAACCTACTTAGCTTATTTACATTAAATTCCATTTCAGTAAATATCCTCTTTACTTTACTTTCCATTTACTTAAGATATTATAATGTAAATAAGAAAACAAACCCCTATTTGAATTCAATAAAAATATCAAAATTTTCAAAATCCATAAGAATCAAAATTGAAGTTTTGAATCGAAGAACAAAATCGAAAAAGTTTGATTGAAATTAAATTTTGTAATTTCCATTTGCCATAGCAAATGTGCTTCAAAAATTATAGAAATATCATTTGTGATCATCTAAAAGTCGAAGGAAACATTACTATCTTTTTTAATTTCTAAAAGATTGTTCGATAGAATCTCTCATTTTGACCTTTTTCAAACTTAGAGAATTTTTTGCTTCAAAAGTGATAGACCACCAAAAGTGTCAATGAATTCTTTTGAAGATTAAAACTAAGTTTGATGTTCAAAATTTGTAATCTATATGCTCACCTGAATATTTCCTAACTTATCCTTTTACTCAAGATGGGATTTCACATTATAATCTCTATTAACCTTCTTAATTTGTCCATTATTTCCTTTTGAGTCTTTTCTATCTTATCAATTCGACTTATCTGTTCATCCTCCATGATCTTGTCTTGAGATCCGATGTGGTACGAATTATGAATAACCTACCTTGGAGTTTTCAGGGGTCAAGCGAGTCTTTAACTTTTTAATGTACCATAAACATGGATTAGAGTGTGCGTATGTTATGATGATTGGATGATTGCATGAATGAATGTTTTTAATGCATGATGCACAAATGAATGTATTTCGAGGTATTCATTACATAACAAGTATTGGCGAGAAAAATTTCCTTTATTAATCTCAAAATTTGTTTACATCCATTTCCATCCTTAATAGAATCTAGATTAAATGACCAATTTGTTGATATTGATCATATGCCTCATCTAAAAAGTTGATCAATCATTGCCCACATTCTCCCATTAGGTGAACTTTTTCTTAAAGGATCTCCACCTTATCAACCATATCTCACACCACAAAAACTGCCTTGGTGATTTGTCTAGCCAAATGCTTGACTTCGGCTTGTTTCTTTAAAAATTCACGTTGCCACACCACGCCTATATTCCTATTCTTGCATATGCTTGAAATGAATGGCATTCCTTTTTGACTAAATCATACTCCCTTTGAAGTGTTGAAATAGTATGCTGAAGTTGCTCATGCTCTCCTTGGAGTACTTGGTTAGCTCCTTGTTGGATGTGAAGCTTATGTCCCAAGCCATGAACAGAAACTTGGAGAGCATTCCTTTATTCCTTTATTACTTGACATTTTTCTTGTAACTATTCATTTTCCTTTTGTAGAACATTAAGCTCAATGGTCACTAATCCAAAAGTACTACTTAGTCCATCAAACATGACTTTCCATGCTTCTTTCTCTATATGCAATTTTTTGATCTTCTTTTTTCTTCATCGATTTCACCCATCAATTTTTCCACTTTTCTCTTGAGGAGTTCATTCTCTTGTTTCAATTTATTTCTCTCAACCACCAGCTATAAATTGGTGATAAGGACATTTTAAGATTTTAAACTGCATGAACAAATGAAAGCAGATTATGGAGCAACATGATGTTTATAATTCTATGTTCATGTCATACCAAATATTCTAGTGCCTTATCACTAAATCTTCCAGATTTTATTCTATTAGCTTGTTTCCATGCCATAACAATCTTCTCAACTTTCTCTGATGACCTTAGCGCACCATAAGTAAACTCAATTTGATCAAGCTAATTAGTTATTTGGACAAATTATTTAGAGCCCATTTGCTTTCGTACCATAAGTACGGCATAACTAGTTGCCACCCATAATCCCAAAAGAGGAATTGACATCTCATTTCAATGGCTATACAACATTGGTTGAAGCACCATCCATGGTGCTTTCCATACCACTTTTTGTCTCAAAAGGCTTTAAGTCTCAAGATCCATTCTTACTCTAATAGGATTACTGGTGGAGAGATATGGTGGTTGAAACTTACTCTTTTCACACTTGAAATGGCTTTTAATCCACACATGCAATAGTTGTGAACATCTAATCGAGCGCCCCTTTCCATTTCATTGATAATAACTTAGTGATCTAAAGGTCTAAGCTAAAATTGCTAATGATGGATTAATTTTATTTTCAACCTACTTAGAGAAATCCACCACTGCTACCTTGATATGTCCCAAAACCTTTGGAAAGATAACTATCCAATAGATTGTTAGTGCCATAATGCTCATGTTTGTTTCATCTTCTAAATGCTACATGATGCCACTATGAAAAAACTCCAATGGAATAAAAACACTATCTCTTTGTTTAGCATTCAAGTCCACTTCTTGCACACTGATTCCCATGATTTTTGCAATCTTTTTGCAATAACTTCTCCTTTGTCATTTTAAGCAATTCTTGTTTGCATTTAGAAAGTGTATGTAAAGTAAGTAAAATCAAGTATTCTTTAAATATTGGTGTCATATCCGCTTCATTGAAGACAAAACATTTGTATAAGGGATCCCAAAATTGAATGATGGCTTTAATCATATGGTCATCAATAGATACACGAAAGAGTGATGCAATTTGCCCATCCTTCTTCTTAAATTCTTATTGTTTAGATGTTCCCCACTAATCCCAAGTGTTTGACACATTTTGGGGCTTAAGTAGCTAGATCTTCAAGATTTTAGGTTCAAATTTTAACATTTTAGGTGTTTTTCTAATTTAAGTTAGATTACATGTTAAGTAGTTAATTTAGGTTATTTTAGTTCAATTTTACTTCTTCTTTAATTTTCTTCAAGAGGAGTTACTGTTGATTTCTTTCACAGCTTTTTGTAGGATATTTGATGAGGAAAATGCATTTGAGTCAAAATAGCACACATGCGATGAAGGTTTTATTCTTACATGTTGTAGTAATTCAATGATAACTTGAGCTACAGAAGATTAATTAATGTGATTTTTAATCCATTGGAAAGACAGGAGAATGAATTATAATGTTTATGTTTACCACTTTACCCAATTCAGAACAAATTTAGGTGAAAATTACGTTGGAAAATTATGGACGGATGTGGCTCTGCACAAAGCAGCATCGTGACTGAAGGCCACGGCCTTGCATAGCAGCATTGAGGGAACTAGGACTACAGCATTAGGAAAAACATGGTCATGGCACTAGATAGCTAAGGTGCATCAGACTTTGGCCCAAGGCCATAGCATTGCTGTGCTACCAATGAATGCCAAGGGGCCAAGGAGTCTTGGTTGTGATGCCACCTTGGTTTCCGAAAATCAAATTTATGGTGGAAATTTAGAAATTAGGGCACCTTGCACATATTTAAGGGACTTTTTCAGAACATTCAAGAGAGAGAACAGCAATAGGTTTTTTAGAGAATTGAAGCTAAGAATCATGCGAGAAATCAAGAGTAATTGAGAAAGATTGGAAATCAACTAGGCTTCAACATTAGTTTATTTGTCTCTTTCGTGCTATACATATTTTCTTAGTTTAATTTCATGGCTAAATTTCTTTGGATATTATTTTATTTAGATATCATGAACTAATTTACTTTCCTAGGGTTATGGTGGATTTCAATATATAGCTTGAATATTAATGTCTCTTTTATTTATCATGAATGGGTATAGTTTTGCTTGTTCAAATATATTCTTAATGCTTATAATTACCTTATCAACAATTAATTGATTTGTGCATCTAATTGAAACTAGTTTAACGGACATAATATAATTGATTCCTATATACATATAGTGAACTAATTAAGTTAGGTATTTATGCAAGCATCTTGACAGAGACTTTTACATAATTTTGGGTCCTAGATTAGTAAAACCACCCAGGAAAGATAAATAATAAGAGAAGTTGGTATGAAATGAAGTGTTGAATGAACCCATAATCCCAGGTTTTCAGTATATCATCTTTTTCAAATATATTTAATTCCTATTAGTTAATTTAGTACTTACTTTAATATCATTTTAATTAATTTTCTACAATTTTTGGTTACTTAAATAAGATTGATTTGTTATAAAATTTTAGTACTTAGTAAAAATTTAAAAACAAATCCTTGTGAGAACGATACTCTACGTTTACTATATTACTTGTTTGTAATAATGTGCACTTGTGTGAAAATTCAACAGCAAGTTTTTGGTACTGGTGTCAGGGATTTTATTTTCTTTATTATTTGCTAATATTACAATTTCATAGATTAATCTTAATTTAAGTTTTATTTCTTTATTTACAGGTCCGTTCAATCCTTGTATGAGAAAAGCAAAAGGATCCTTGTATGAGAAAAGCAAAAGGCTTGAAGATTATACCTTGTGATCTAGAAATTAAGAGAACATTCCGCAAACTTCGATGAGGAAATGAACAAGGTTTCACTCCAATAAATACAATGGCTGACCAATAGGGTGAGTAACAAATCCAAGAGCATGTATTAGCTAAAAATCATTGCTTAAGGGACTATGTTGTTCTTTTAGTGCAAGGAATTCCATCGAGCATTCTAAGGCCAGCTATTTAAAGCAAACAATTTTGAGATCAAGCTGGCTAACATCTCCATGATTCAAACTTTAGTCCAACAAAAAATATTGAGATCAAGCTAGCTATCATCACCATGATCCAAACTTTAGTCCTGTTTGGGGGTCTTCCAAATGATGATCCAAATGGCCAAATATCAAACTTCTTAGAGATCTGTGATACGTCCAAACACAATGGTGTCATAGATGATGTAATTCATTTAAGGTTTTTTCTTTCTCATTGAGGGATAAAGCTAAAGCATGGCTGAATGCATTCCCCACTGGCTCAATAACAACAGGGGATGATCTTACTCAAAAGCTCCCGGTCAAGTTCTTTCCTTCAACTAAAACAGTGAAAATGAAGAATGATATCACATCATTCATGCAGCAAGATTCTAAGTTAATGTACGAGGCTTGAGAAAGATACAAAGAATTACTTTAACGCTATCCTCATCATGGTCTTCCAAAATGGCTTCAGGTGCAGACATTCTATAATGGTTTAAATGGTCATGTTCGATCTACCATTGATGTCGCTGTGGGAAAAGCTTTAATCTCTAAATCAATTGACGAGGCATACAATTTATTGAATAAGATGGCTACAAACAACTACCAATGGCTAGCAGAGTAATCAATGCATTAAAGAATAGCTAGAGTTCATGATGTAGATGCCATTTTGGCATTATCCACATAGGTAGTAGTACTAACTAAGACTAACTCCATTCAAAGTCCTTTTGTAGCTTGTAAATATTATGGAGATAATCATGCAAGCCATCAGTGTCTAAGTTTGATAGAAATAATGCAATTTGTAGGGAATATATAGGAAAATAACCCTTACTCCAACATTTACAACCTAAGGTGGAGGAACCATCTCAACTTCTCTTGGGCCAATAATCAAGGGTATTCCCCACCTTTAAGGCCAAATGCATTTCCAGGATTCCAGTAGCAAGCCAGAACACCTATCTCAGAAAAGAAGCCAGTTGTGGAACATTTGATAAGGTAGAACATGACATAGAATGATAGCATCATACAAAGTTAAATAGCTTTTATTCAAAGTCAAGCAGCATTATTTTGAAACTTTGAGACTCAATTGGCCAACTTGCCAATTTATTAAAACAATCGACCTCAAGGAACAGTACCTAATGATACAAAGGTGAATCTTAGGAGAGACGATAAAGAACAAGTTATGGCAATCAACTTGAGGAGTGGAAAAGAGGTTCAAAATAGTGTTAGGCAAGATAAACTTCAAGTTAAGTTTGTTGAAAATGAAATAGCGATTAAGTCAACTGTTAAGCAAATTCAAGAGAAGAAAGAAAAGACACCTCGACCACCACCACCCATTTTTATCGTTTTCAAAAACAAAAGCTTGATAGGCAATTCCAAAAGTTTCTCAAGGTATTTAAAAAGTTCACATCAACATTCCATTCACAAAAGCTTTAGAGAAAATGCCATCATATGTGAAGTTTTTGAAAGACATATTGACAAAGAAGAGGAAATTAAAGAATTTTAAGACAATTACATTTACTTATGAGTGTAGTGTGATAATCTAGAACAAATTTTCACCACAACTTAATGACCAAGGGAATTTTTCTATCCCTTGCTCACTTGGTAATTTTAATTTTGCAAATGCCTTGTGTGATTTGAGTGTTGGTGTCTCAAGTATGCCTTTGTTTATTGCTAAGAGAATTAGACTGATGGACATTCAACCTAGTATAGTCACTTTACAACTAGCAAACAGAACGATAAGACACACTTATGGGGTTATAGAGGATGTCTTACTTAAAGTGGGAAAATTGTAGATTCTAGTAGACTTCCTTGTACTTGAAATAGAAGAGGATCAAGAGGTTCTTATCATACTGGGCCTCCATTCTTGGCCACTACAAGTGCACTCATCAATGTAAAAGAAGGCAAAATAACTTTGAGAGTTGGTGAGGCGATAGTTGAATTTACTATTTTCAATGCAACTAAATACCCTTCCTCCACAGCTCATTGCTATAAAGTGGACTTAGCCAATTAAGGCAAAGGTAATCTTACTCCACCACCTACAAGTAAGTAAGCACCAACTCTTGAGTCAAAGCCCTCACCACTAGATCTCAAAACTAAGCAATGTTATGATGAGCATAATCAACCACCTTCCAATTATCTTGATCTTGAGGTTGGACAACGAGTAGTACTCTCTAGTTCACGTATCCATCTTTTATCTTGGTAACTTTAACCATATTGGTGGAAAACCTTTAAAGTGGTAAAAGTTTTATCTTATGGCTATATTGAGATTTTTAGTACGCTTATAGAAGCATTCAAGGTAATGAAACAAAGCATTAAGCATTATTATGGTGATGAAAAAGTGAAAAATACGGTATCATAGTCAAGCTAATGACCATAAAAAACTGCTTTTTGGGAGGCAACCCAAGCTATATCCTTTTAGATTTAATCATTATTTTAGTGAGTTATTGTTTTTCTATTTAAATAAATAGTTAAAACCTTTCTCTAGCTTGTTTTGTTCAGCATGTAGGTTTGGAAAGCCTGAAGATAAGATAAGGAGAAAGAAAATTAAAGCTTTCAATGCACTACCACCATTGATAAGGGAGGTTATTTCCTTATTCTTTTTAGACTTTCACATTGAGGACAATCTTCAATTAAGTTTGGGGGAGGGTTTTATTGTTATTAGTTTTTATGATATTTTTAAGTTAGTTTATTTTCATATATTTTTTTGAATTTTGTTTATTTTCATATATTTTTTTGAATTTTGATGCTTGTTGTAAGTACTTAAGCTAGATTTATTTATGCCAATTTCTTTTAATTTACCTTTATAGTAATGAGAACTTAGTTATATTCTTATCTTGATTCTTTGATACATATGGATATTGTTTAAGTATTATATAAATTCTTATGCTAAACTTCATTATTAGGATGCGATTTCCACTCAATTTGAGCACATCATCTTTCACTTAGATTCATTATGCATATCTAGAGAAGGTTTATGTCAATATGACATTTTGAACTATGTTTAGAATTCTAGAATTCATTTGATTCTCTCTTGAGGCTAAATCCTAGACTATACATAGTTAAGGAAATGATTTAGGCCATCTTTGGACCAATTAAGCTTTTTGTTGACTTCATACATTTTTTATGATAATAAAACATTTCTCATTCATTAATGTCTAACCTCATTAATTAAGTCTGTAGGATAAAGTAAATTCCATTAAAGAAATGAATGATTAAAAGTAAGATCATATAATTGATAGGTTAATCAGTTAAAGTGGGAACGATGGAAAGAGTTAGTGAAGACAGGGCTTTTGTAATTGATTATCGAAAGGCCTTAATTAGTTAAGGAATGGCTAGACCACAAGCTAAAGCAAAACAGAAAAATCTTAATCAGTTGGCACTGGGCTTAACTGATTAAGAAGGTGATGGACAAAAGAAAATAGATCTATGCTAATCGGTTAAGGCATAGGGTTAATTGGTTAAAACACAAGACTTGATGATCCTCTAAGCACCAAAATCAAATTCAAAGTGAAGTTGACTATTAAAGGGAGTCAAAATGAAGAAGTGGAAATTTGAAAAAATTTTAATTGATTAGAGCTTATGCTAATCAATTGAGATTAAAGGATGTAAAACTTTAATCAGTAAAAAGGAAAGTCAACTAGTTAGAAGAAGTCTGCTAAAGTAGAAAACCTTAAGACAAAGATTTCTTAAGCAACTAAAGCCTCTTATAATCAATTAGCATGGAGTATACAGCAACAAGACAGTACAAGGTGGGGAACCTACAATCAATTAGAGTTTCTTTTAACCAATTAACCAAACTGTATATGTCCATTTGAATTTAAGCGCTAGAAGACAAAATAATGGCTAGAATGACATCAGAGTTGTCTCCAATGATTAAAACTATCTCTAACAGAAAAATTTGACTCCCTAAGTATAAATTGAAGCTCCAATGCTTAAAAAGAAATTGAATGAAAAAAGAGCCATTTTGAGCAAAAAGCTAAATATTTTTTTGTTGGGATTGGAAAAATAATCAAAAATTAAAATATAACACAGGGAAAAAATAAAGTAACATTTAATTAGAGAAATAGTCAAATCCTATAGAATCAGTGTTTGTGATTTTCATGTAACTTTCGAATAAATTATAAACACTCATACGTTTAAGAGTTACATGCCTTGTTCAAGATATTATAATCAAGAGCCAATTAAATCCAAAAATCTTTGCTTCTTCACCTTTAGGATTTGTCAAATCTTCAACCACCCGAGTGTTTGGCCTCTAACAGTAATCCACACAGTGACCGAATTAGACCTTCTCCAAGGCAGGATTTTAGTTGTGCTAGCAAGTTTTGTTTCCAAACCAAAAAGACCAAAATTCTTTCCGAATCTTATTTTTTTCAAATAAAGAAACTATTTTTCTTTTCTTATTTTATGAAACGGCTGGAAAGTGGTTGGAGGCTTGATGCTTTTAGTTTGCTAATATAACATATTTATATAGCCAAACTAATTTGTAACCCTAAATAAAACAATTGTATTTTAATTTAATTAAGTCTCTGAGAACTTAATTAATTTCTCACTTTATTTTGGTCTCTTTCAATTAAGTCCAACTTAATTAATTATCCTTATTTAATCCCAATCATGTCACTTAATGTGTGTGACCCATTAGACTTCTAACATGTTGGCAATAAATATAAATTATAATCAATTAGCAATTTGATAATTAATTTATATTTATAGATCATGAGCGGCATCTAGCAATACATCACGACAACCCAAATGCTAGAAAGTCAATTAAAGAATTTGACAAAACCCTTCAGTGATAAGCCTCTTAGTGTAATATGGCCCTTTCATCAAATATATCGGATATGTCATTAAGCATGGCTCGGTGTCTACTTATGACATCCCATATTAGTTCTCATAATTCATGATTAACCTTATGAATTTAGGAAACTAATTTTCCTTAAATTCATCATGCTTTGGCCAAAGACTTTATACAAGTTAATCAAGAATTGAGAACAAGTGAGATACATCCCATCATTCACATAGGGTGATGAATCCTCTCTTGATCACTCATTCACCTTCGCATACTTCATGGCACACTCAAAAACACCCTGTTTATGCATTTGGTTGCTCCCAAGCTAATAGGGGTGAAATCAAAGTATGTCACTCCCCATACAAGATGACCTGGTGTCT
>NW_018397271.1:475438-475534 GCF_002168275.2 Theobroma umbraticum | reverse complement strand
GACTAGTTGCACGACTATCACATGAAAACATTTTCCATAAACAATTAAGTGAAATACCAAATGGAGTTCTCATAGCGGGTCATGTTCAGTGAACTT
>NW_018397271.1:475027-475153 GCF_002168275.2 Theobroma umbraticum | reverse complement strand
GCTTTGATGCATAGTGATCTCATAATTATAACAACTTCATAATTCTCTTGCAAAGCCTTTATGCTCCAGGGGCTTCATCCAATTAGTACTTAATAACTCCTTATTATTACATTAACATGCAAGAAA
>NW_018397271.1:474821-474927 GCF_002168275.2 Theobroma umbraticum | reverse complement strand
TTCTATTTTAATTCTTTCCATAATTAAAACTCTTTTTAATTTTGAAAACCTCTTAATTTTAGGTAAACTTCATAAAATATATCTAAGACAATATTTTAATTTCTAA
>NW_018397271.1:474625-474811 GCF_002168275.2 Theobroma umbraticum | reverse complement strand
ATGGATTAGTTTCCTAAATTGTATGTTGTTCAAGCTACATAAATGGTGACTTAACAAATTTTAGAAACTTCGAATCAAACAAAAATTTTAAGGAAAGTTAAATGCTATTACATAACTTTAGGAATATCTTGTAAAGTAGGAAACTATTTCCTATCAATTTCCCAAATTAAAATACTATCCTTAATT
>NW_018397271.1:469691-474358 GCF_002168275.2 Theobroma umbraticum | reverse complement strand
GCAAGTGTGTTTAACAATTAAACACAAAATTAATGAAGAATTAAGCCACCAAAACTGACTAGAGCTGTCCAAATTTTCCTGCATTGAATCTTTATTGTTTTGGAACTGGAAAGCATAATTTTTATGAACCATTTTTATACTGAATCAAGTTTGGCCAACACATGCAGTAATTTTATCTTCCAAAATGGCTTCAAATGCAGACATTCTATAATGGTTTAAATGGTCATGTTATATCCACCATTGATGTCGTTGTGGGAAAAGCTTTAATCTCTAAATCAATTGACAAGGCATACAATTTGTTTAAGAAGATGGCTGCAAACAACTACCAATGGCTAGCAGAGTAATCAATGCATTAAAGAATAGCTAGAGTTCATGATGTAGATGCCATTTCGTCATTATCCACATAGGTAGTAATGCTAACTAAGACAAACTCCATTCAAAGTCTTTTTGTAGGTTGTAAATATTATGGAGATAATCATGCAAGCCATCAGTGTCTAAGTTTGATAGAATCAATATAATTTGTAGGGAATATATAAGAAAATAACCCTTACTCCAACATTTACAACCTAAGGTAGAGGAACCATCGAAACTTCTCTTGGGCCAATAATCAAGGGTATTCCCCCACTTTAAGGCCAAATGCACTTCTAGGATTCTAGTAGCAAGCCCGAACACCTATCTCAGAAAAGAAGCCAGTTGTGGAAGATTTGATAAGGTAGAACATGACATAGAGTGATAGTATCATACAAAGTCAAATAGCTCTTATTCGAAGTCAAGTAGCATCATTTTCAAACTTTGAGACTCAATTGGTCAACTTTCCAATTTATTAAAACAATCGAACTCAAGGAACAATACCTAGTGATAAAAAGGTGAATCTTAGAAGAGACGATAAAGAACAAGTTATGGCAATCACCTTGAGGAGTGGAAAAGAGGTTGAAAATAGTGTTAGGCAAGATAAACTTCAGGAAAAGTTTGTTAAAAATGAAATAGCGATTAAGTCAACTGATAAGCAAATTCAAGAGAAGAAAGCAAAGGCACCTCTACCACCACCACCCATTTTTAGCATTTTCAGAAACAAAAGCTTGATAGGCAGTTCCAAAAGTTTCACAAGGTATTCAAAAAGTTCACATCAACATTCCATTCACAAAAGCTTTAGAGAAAATGCCATCATATGTGAAGTTTCTGAAAGACATATTGACAAAGAAAAGGAAATTAAAGGATTCTAAGGCAATTGCATTAACTTATGAGTGTAACGTGATAATCTAGAACAACTTTTCACCATAGCTTAAGGAACTAGGGAGTTTTTCTATCCCTTGCTCACTTGGTAATTTTAATTTTTCAAAAGCCTTGTGTGATTTGAGTGTTGGTGTGTCAAGTATGCCTTTGTTTATTGCTAAGAGAATTAGACTGATGGACATTCAACCTAGTATAGTCACCTTACAACTAGCAAACAAAACGATAAGACACCTTTATAGGGTTATAGAGGATGTCTTGCTTAAAGTGGGAAAATTGTACATTCTAGTAGACTTCCTTGCACTTGAAATAGAGGAGGATCAAGAGGTTCTTATCATACTAGGACGTCCATTCTTGGCCACTACAAGTGCACTCATCAATGTAAAAGAAGGCAAAATAACTTTGAGAGTTGGTGAAGGGATAGTTGAATTTACTATTTTCAATGCAACTAAATACCCTTCCTCCAGAGCTCATTGCTATAAAGTGGACTTAGCCAATGAAGGTAAAGGTAATCTTACTCCACCACCTATAAGTAAGTAAGCACCAATTCTTGAGTCAAAGCCATCACCACTAGATCTTAAAACTAAGCAATGTTATGATGAGCATAATTATCTTGATCTTAAGGTTGGACAACGAGTAGTACTCTCTAGTTCACGTATCCATCTTTTATCTTGGTAACTTCAACCATATTGGTGGAAAACCTTTAAAGTGGTAAAAGTTTTATCTTATGGCCATATTGAGATTTTTAGTACGCTTATAGAAGCATTCAAGGTAATGAAACAAAGTATCAAGCATTATTATGGTGATGAAAAAGAGAAAAATAGGGTATCATAGTCAAGCTAATGACTATAAAAAACAACTTTTTAGGATGCAACCCAAGCTATATCCTTTTAGATTTAGTTGTTATTTTAGTTAGTTATTGTTTTTCTATTTAAATAAATAGTTATAACCTCTTTCTAGATTGTTTTGTTGAGAATGTAGGTTTGGAAAGCCTGAAGATAAGGGGAAAGAAAATTAAAGCTTTCAATGCACTACCACCATTGATAAGGAAGTTTATTTTCCTTATTCTTTTTAGCCTTTCATATTAAGGACAATCTTCAATTTAAGTTTGGGGGAGGGTTTTATTGTTATTAGTTTTTGTGATATTTTTATGTTAGTTTATTTTCATATATATTTTTTAATTTTCATGCTTGTTGTAAGAACTTAAGCTAGATTTATTTATGCCAATTTCTTTTAATTTACCTTTATAGTAATGAGAACCTAGTTATATTCTTATCTTGATTCTTTGAAACATGTGGATATTGTTTAAGTATGATATAAATTCTTATGCTAAACTTCATCATTAGGATGCGATTTCCACTCAATTTGAGCACATTATCTTGTGCTTAGATTCATTATGCATATCTGGAGAAGGTTTATGTGAATATGACATTTTGAACTATGTTTAGAATTCTAAAATTTGTTTGATTCTCTTTTAAGGCTAAATCCTATACTATATATAGTTAAGGAAATTATTTAGGCCATCTTTGGACCAATTGAGCTTTTTGTTGACTCCATATATTTTTTATGATAACCAAACATTTCTCATTCATTAATGTCTAACCTCATTAATTATGTTTGTAGGATAAAATAAATTCCATTAAAGAAATGAATGATTAAAAGTAAGATCATATAATAGATAGGTTAATCAGTTAAAGTGGGAAAGATGGAAAGAGTTAGTGAAGACAGGGCTTTGTAATTGATTATCTAAAGGCCTTAATTAGTTAAGGAATGGCTAGACCACAACCTAAAGCAAAATAGAAAAATCTTAATTATTTGACACTTGCCTTAACTGATTAAAAAGGTGTTGGACAAAGGAAAACAGACCTGTGCTAATCAGTTAAGGCATATGGTTAATTGGTTAAAGCACAAGACTTGATGATCCTCTGAGCGCCAAAATCAAATTCAAAGTGAAGTCAACTATTGAAGGGATTCAAAATGAAGAAGTGCAAATTTGAAAAATTTTTAATTGATTAGAGCTTATGCTAATCAATTAAGATTGAAGGATGTAAAACTTTAATCAGTAAAAAGGAAAGTAAACCAGCTAGAAGAAGTTTACTAAAGTAGAAAACCTGAAGACAAAGATTTCTTAAGCAACTAGAGCCTCTTGTAATCAATTAGCATAAAGTATACAGTAGCAAGATAGTGCAAGGTGGGGAACCTGTAATCAATTAGAGCTACTTTTAACTAGTTAACCAAACTCTATATGCCCATTTGAATTTAAGCGCCAGAAGACAAAATAATGGCTTGAATGGCATCAGAGTTGTCTCCAATGGTTAGAAACTATCTCCAACAGAAAAATATGACTCCCTAAGTATAAATTGAAGCTCCAATGTTCAAAAAAAAGATTGAATGGAAAGAGAGCCACTTTGAGCAAAAAGCTAAATATCTTTCTATTGGGATTCGACCACATGCTCAATTTTCAAAAATAATCAAAAATTAAAATATAACAAAATGAAAAAATAAATTAACATTTAATTAGAGAAACAGTCGAATCCTACAGGATCAATGTTTGTGTTTTTCATATAACTTTTGAATAAATTATAAACACTCATAGGTTTAAGAGTTACATACCTTGCTCTAGATATTAGAATCAAGACCAAATTAAATCCAAAAATCTTTGCTTCTTCACCTTTAGGATTTGACAAATCTTCAACCACCCAAGTGTTTGGCCCCTAACAGTAATACACACAGTGACTGAATAAGACCTTCTCCAAGGTAGGATTTTACTTGTGCTAGCAAGTTTTGTTTCTAAAATAAAAAGATCAAAATTCTTACTGAATCTTATTTTCTTTTAGACAAAGAAAAATATTTTTCTTTTCTTATTTTATGAAATGGCTGGAAAGTGTTTAAAGGCTTCATGCTTTTAGTTTGCTAAAATAATTTATTTATATAATCAAACTAATTTGTAACCCTAAATACAATAGTTGTATTTTAATTTAATTAAATCTCTGAGAACTTAATTAATTTCTCACTTTATTTTGGTCTCTTTCAATTAAGTCCAACTTAATTAATTATCCTTATTTAATCTTAATCATGTCACTTAATGTGTGTGACCCATTAGGCTTCTAACATGTTGACAATAAATATAAATTATAATCAAATAGCAATTTGGTAATTAATTTATATTTATAGATCATGAGCGCCATCTAACAATACATCATGACAACCCAAATGCTAAAATGTCAATTAAAGAATTTGACAATTCCCTTCAGTCATATACCTCTTAGTGCAATATGATCCTTTCATCAAATATCTCGGATATGTCATTAAGCATGACTCGGTGTCTACTTATGACATCCCATATTAGTTCCATAATTTAGGATTAACCTTATGAATTTAGAAAACTAATTTTTCTCAAATTCATCATGCTTTGGCCAAAGACTTTATACAAGTTA
>NW_018397271.1:468458-469676 GCF_002168275.2 Theobroma umbraticum | reverse complement strand
CAAGTGAGATACATCCCCTCATATCACTTAGGGTGATGAATCCTCTCTTGACCATTTATTCACCTTCGCATGGTTCGTGGCATACCCAAAAATAGCTTGTTTATGCATTTGGTTGCTTCCAAACCCGTAGGGATGAAATCGAAGTATGTCACTCTCCATACAAGATGACCTAGTGTCTCAAGTCTAAGGACTAGTTGCACGACTATCACATGAAAACATTTTTCATAGACACTTATGTAAAATACCAAATGCAGTTCTAATAGCGGGTCATGTTCAGTGAACTTGTTTTTTAACAAGCACCTGCGTGCTATCCTCAAGTATCCCATATACTTCAATCTATGAGATCGATTACTTACTTCCTAAGTAAGGAAGCTTAACATGTACCAGTCTTTGAGCATTGTTAATGCCTTGTTTTGATAATACAATGACCAGGAATAATTTTAAGAACATGGCTTTGATGCATAGTGATCTCATAATTATAACAACTTTATAATTCTCTTGCAAGGCCTTTATGCTCTATGGGCTTCATACCATTAGTACTTAATAACTCCTTATTATTGCATTAACATAAAGGAAAACCTCTATCTCATAAAATTATGTGATTAAATATGCATTAAATGATAATATATATTCCTTGACCAATCTAATTGGCTCAAGGGCATATACCAACAATCTCCTACTTACACTTGAGTTAATTGCTAACGTATCCAAGATCGCACTTTCTTGCTTAGCAACTGTCTCAACTAAGGCAACTCAAAATGCAATATTTGAGAATATGTTAATTTATACGTTAGACAATCTCGATTGTCATAATCGAAATATTAATTTAGAACACAACGAGACCTTGATTCTATTATTATGGCTCTTGTTGTTACTTTAACAACTCGGAATCCTTTATTAGTTCATCAAACCAATTATCCAAATATCTCCTCTTATGTGGCCTAAACAAAAGGTTTGTATTCGATTATAGATATAATCATGCAGTCATCTCTTATTTTGGAATCAGTCTGATACAACTACTCAATCATGACTTTATTTCACTTTTAAAATTTAGGATTCTCTCTGTGTTAAACTCCTTTAACATATATCCTAAATTCTTTTGTTGAATTCCCTTTTAGGCTCTAACTCTTTAGTCCCATTTTGTTTTTCTTAGACTAGCAAATATATCTTATACACTTTTAATGAGTAACTTATCTTACTCCCACTAACCTTATGATG
>NW_018397271.1:468231-468358 GCF_002168275.2 Theobroma umbraticum | reverse complement strand
TATCCAAGATTGTACTTTTTTGCTCAGCAATTGTGTCTCCATAGGGCAACTCAAAATTCAATATTTGAGAATATGTTAATTTATACGTTTGGCAATCTCGATTGTCATAATCAAAATACTAATTTAG
>NW_018397271.1:467985-468154 GCF_002168275.2 Theobroma umbraticum | reverse complement strand
AAACCAATGATCCAAATATCTCCTTTTTAGTCTCATTTTGTTTTTCTTAGACCGAAAAATGTATCTTATACACTTTTAATGAGTAACTTATCTTGCTCCCACTAACCTTATGTTCTGCACAAAATATGTTTATCTTATTCAATGTATTCAACTATTTTGAATTTATTAC
>NW_018397271.1:467817-467958 GCF_002168275.2 Theobroma umbraticum | reverse complement strand
TCATGTTGGATTATTTAGTAGACTCATCTTATATGAGTAGTGCATTAATATGCACCCTACTAATGGTTTGTATATAATGGATTCATCTCATGAATAATGCATCTTTATCCATCCCATTAAATCAATTTTTGTGCATAGATC
>NW_018397271.1:467716-467807 GCF_002168275.2 Theobroma umbraticum | reverse complement strand
GATTTCATAATTTCATAACCCTTGACTTTTAACGTGACATTAGCTCCCACTATTTCTATCATGTATAGAAATCTTGCCAAGTAAACTTATT
>NW_018397271.1:467190-467320 GCF_002168275.2 Theobroma umbraticum | reverse complement strand
TAGAACAATTCCAAAATAAAATAAGATGTAATGTAAATATATAAATATATATATTAGCTAAGCATCTTATGCTAGAAAAATATAAATCTATGTTTCCTAAACATAAAATAAAATATTTAGCCATAGGTCC
>NW_018397271.1:466898-467075 GCF_002168275.2 Theobroma umbraticum | reverse complement strand
AGGTATCATATACCAAGTAGTGAAAAATAAATCATCATATGATTCATACTTGATATGGAAGCTTCCTTTTGTTTCTTCCCTTTAATGGATTCAAGATAATCCTTGCAATTACACCTCTAGTGCCCAAGTTTATAGTAGAAATGGCATTTGTCATTGTCTTTATCCTTATTCACTCCT
>NW_018397271.1:466575-466798 GCF_002168275.2 Theobroma umbraticum | reverse complement strand
AATATGCATCCTACTAATGGTTTGTAGCTAATGGATTCATCTCATGAATAATGCCTCTTTATGCGCCCCATTAAATCAATTTTTGTGCATATATCTTTTCTATTGGATTTCATAATTTCATAACCCTTGACTTTTAAAGTGCCATTAGCTCCCATTATTTCTATCATGTATAAAAATCTTGCCAAGTAAACTTATTTACTTTCCTTTGGGGTGTTATATCCAT
>NW_018397271.1:466377-466565 GCF_002168275.2 Theobroma umbraticum | reverse complement strand
TGTCAAAGGTTAGTTCATGCGATTAATTGGGTTTAGAATGCTTTGTAATTGATCCTTTATGAATTCAATATGATAATCAATTGCTATTCAATTCTAAGCAATCTTAATTTAGATCCAAGATTTCATTAAGAATTCTCCTTGACTAAATATGTTCATAATCTTATTATGAATTCATTGAGTTAGGACTC
>NW_018397271.1:465906-466000 GCF_002168275.2 Theobroma umbraticum | reverse complement strand
TGAAAACATTCAATGTTCTAAAATTATTTATTGTTCCATAATCTAATCTAGGTCGACAAGCTTGATCACAATCAACTAAGGTTGTCGCCTTCAT
>NW_018397271.1:465776-465896 GCF_002168275.2 Theobroma umbraticum | reverse complement strand
TTCATTGCTCCTTGTCATTGGTTCCTTCAATATGCATACATATTAAAACCATTAATAAAGAGTAAGGTATCATATGCCAAGTAGTGAAAAATAAATCATCATATGATTCATACCTGATAT
>NW_018397271.1:465114-465766 GCF_002168275.2 Theobroma umbraticum | reverse complement strand
TTTTGTTTCTTCCCTTTGATGGATTCAAGATAATCTTTGCAATTATGCCTCTAGTGCCCAAGTTTGTCGCAAAAATGGCATTTGTCATTGTCCTTGTCCTTCTTCACTCTTCTAATAGGCTTTATACCTTTTGAAGTTGATGCCTTTTCATCATTTTCTTTCATAGAAATTTTCTTTTCTTATTTTTATTTTTCTTAAAAGAGACAAGATGAACATAAGGCTCCTCCTTCGTAATGGTGTTCTCAGCCTATGTGAGCATATTTAATAAGCCTGAAAGGGTTACTTCAATCTTGCTCATGTTGAAGTTCAATACAAACTGTGAATAGATCTCTAGTAGTGAAGAAAGTATAAGATCTATGCTCAAATCATGATCCATAACCTAACCCAATTGCTAAAGTCGAGTGATATATCCTATCATCTTAAGCACATGAGGCCTTACTTGGCTTCCCTCAGACATCTTTCATTAAAACAATTCCATTGAATGTTGAATCTCTCTGTCCAACTTTCTTTATCAAACATTTCTCTAAGGTTTAGGATAATATCTAAAGCATTCATAGCTTCATGTTACTTATGAAGATTTGGAGCCATACTAGCCAACATCACACAGGTGGCTTGATTTAGATCATGAATATAAACTCTATAGGCCTCCTTT
>NW_018397271.1:464954-465104 GCF_002168275.2 Theobroma umbraticum | reverse complement strand
TAGCATCATTGCTAGGTTCCTCAGGAATAGGACCATCTAGGACATAAGCGTTTTTCTTTTGTTCCAAGACAATCTTGATATTATGAAACTAATCAATGAAATTTATGCTTGTCAACTTGTTTGCATCAAGTATGCTTTTAAGTGACAAAC
>NW_018397271.1:464405-464496 GCF_002168275.2 Theobroma umbraticum | reverse complement strand
TGTGACACATCCAAACAACATGGTACTAGTTGAGTAAGACCCACCAATAACTCATACATACTCGTGTAAAAGTTTGGCCTTGAGTGACTCA
>NW_018397271.1:464290-464395 GCF_002168275.2 Theobroma umbraticum | reverse complement strand
AATTAAAAGAGCAACCTGGTTATCTTGTTATATGGTGAAAGGTAACTTTTTACTCAATATATTAATGAGGAATTTTTATTTATTAATTCATTAATTAAGGTCTCA
>NW_018397271.1:464072-464265 GCF_002168275.2 Theobroma umbraticum | reverse complement strand
AGCATTTATCGCATTTCACATATATCATATATATATATATACTAAAAAATAAATCTATCTCATGCCAACTACTAGGATGATAATGGACTTTACTAATTCTAATTTCCTCGAGCCATTAAAGAAATTAGTTGGTCAAATACCTAGGGGATTTACACAAACATTGTCTTCAAGCTTTGCTTGTAATCTCCTTGAA
>NW_018397271.1:463576-463693 GCF_002168275.2 Theobroma umbraticum | reverse complement strand
ACCTAATCTTCTAAGGTCTAAGTCCATAATCATCCTCATGCTTTATAATCACAACCAAAAGTGTAGAAATAAATGCAAACTCAATATCACTTGGTGATCTTGTGTGTTATTTGAGAA
>NW_018397271.1:463392-463559 GCF_002168275.2 Theobroma umbraticum | reverse complement strand
CTTAAAGTGCTAGACTCAAATTATTTGATATTGTTTTATTTCAATTTAGTGTTTTAGAAATTCCCAATTTCAAAAAACTTAAAGTAAACATTTTACTTTTTATAAAATTTTCCACTTTAAGACTTTCTATTTTAATTTTTGCCTTAATTAAAACTCCTTTTAATTTT
>NW_018397271.1:463090-463382 GCF_002168275.2 Theobroma umbraticum | reverse complement strand
TTATTTTAGGTAAACTTCCTAAATTATATCTAAGACAACATTTTAATTTTTAACATTTACAACCTGAATTAGTTTCCTAAATTGCTTGTTGTTCAAGTTACCTAAATGGTGACTTAACAAATTTTAGAAACTTCTAGTAAAACTAAAATTTTAAGAAAAGTTTAATGCTATTACATAACTTTAGGAATTTCTTGTAAAGTAGGAAACTATTTACTATCAATTTTCCAAATTAAAATATTATCCTTAATTTTAGGAATTTCTTTTAAAGTAGGAAACAATTTCCTATTTTTGA
>NW_018397271.1:462674-462822 GCF_002168275.2 Theobroma umbraticum | reverse complement strand
AAGAATTAAGCCACCAAAACTGATCATAGCTGCCTAAAATTTTCTGCATTGAATCTTTATTGTTTTGGAACTAGAAAGTATGATTTTTATGAACTATTTTCATACTGAATCAAGTTTGGCCAACACATGCAGTAATTTAATTTGATAA
>NW_018397271.1:462357-462555 GCF_002168275.2 Theobroma umbraticum | reverse complement strand
CAATGTTAGGAAAAATAATTGACACATTAGTCCCTAAAACACCTTAAAACTATTCGGTTTTAACTTAGCTTCACAAGCCTTTTAATCCATTCATTAATTCTCCAACTAAACATGATTTTAAACCTTTTAAAACATATTTTAATGAATTAATTACATGATGTCCAGATTTGAATTAAAATAGAAAAATAAATTTTAAAT
>NW_018397271.1:462110-462260 GCF_002168275.2 Theobroma umbraticum | reverse complement strand
ATTGATTATCACCAAGAATCAAGCATGCAAATTACATGAAAAACATCAAACAATTGCTCTGATACCACTGCTGGGATTCGACCTCATGCTCAATTTTAAAAACAAATCAAAAATTAAAATATAATGCAGCGAAAAAATAAATTAACATTT
>NW_018397271.1:461953-462100 GCF_002168275.2 Theobroma umbraticum | reverse complement strand
ACAGTCGAATCCTACAGGATCAATATTTATGTTTTTCATGTAACTTTTGAATAAATTATAAACACTCATAGGTTTAACAGTTACATACCTTGTTCTAGATATCGTAATCAAGAGCCGATTAAATTCAAAAATCTTTGCTTCTTCACC
>NW_018397271.1:439888-461853 GCF_002168275.2 Theobroma umbraticum | reverse complement strand
ATCACTTGGGGTGATGAATCCTCTCTTGACCACTCATTCACCTTTGCATGCTTCTTGGCATACCCAAAAACACCTTATTTATGCATTTGGTTGCTTCCAAGCTCGTAGGGGTGAAATCAAAATATGTCACTCTCCATACAAGATGACATGGTGCCTCAAGTCTAAGGACTAGTTGCACTACTATCAAATAAGAATATTTTTCATAGATACTTGAGTGAAATACCAAATGGAGTTCTCATAGCAAGTCATGTTCAGTGAACTTATTTTTTAACAAGCACCTACATGTTATCCTCAAGTATCCCATATACTTCAATCTATGAGATCGATGGCTTACTTTTTAAGTAAGGAGGCTTAACATGTACTAGTCTTTGAACATTGACAATGCCTTGTCTTGAAAATACAATGACCAGGAACAATTTTAGGAACATGGCTTTGATGCATATTGATCTCATAATTATAACAACTTTATAATTCTCTTGCAAGGCCTTTATTCTCCATGGGCTTTATCCAATTAGTACTTAATAACTCCTTATTATTGCACTAACATGAAAGAAAACCTCTATCACATAAAATTATGCGATTAAATATACATTAAATGACAATATATATTCCTTGACCAATCTAATTGGCTCAAGGGCATATACTAGTACTTTCATCAAAAACACTTGTTCTTCATTGTAATTCTAGAAAAATTGTTTGAGCTTAATTGTAATCTTTCTAAATTTGTAAAGTGTCATTGTTATACTTCTTTTTCTTCTTTTTCTTGGGAAATTAGAGTGTAGGAAACTCTCTAAAGCTAGTTATAAGGGATTAAAGCATGGGTTAGAAGGTCACCTTGTAAAAGCTTAATGGTAGCTATTAATTCTAATGGTATAGTGAAGTTGGGTTGAAAATTCTTAATTGGGAGATCAAGGTAGTGGATGTAAGTCAAGGGGATTAAACCACTACAAATACTCTTGTATTGTCCACTTCTATCTACCCTTACTTTCTTGGTGTCTTTTAACTATGACAAGCTTTAAATCTTTTTTCATCTAGCTGGTTAAAAGTTCTATAACTTAAAAAAGGGCTGATCCTTAAAATTTTTAGTGCTATTTAACCTTTTGGAACTCAAACGAGACCAACAAGTGGTATTAAAGCCACACCCTTAATTTAAGGCTTAACATCCCTAGAGAAAATCCACATGGCTTTGCAAAAGTTGTAAAAGTCAATTGTTACTGAAGTTTAATCCACAAATAGGCCTCCTCTATTTGATAGATCAAATAATGCCTATTGGAGCACTAAGATGTCTATATACAATTGAGCCCTTCACTATGAAATGTGGGATGTAATCAAAAGAGGACCCTATATTCCCACCTCACCTAGTTTTGTCACAAGTGAGAAAATGCCGAAGCTAAAAGCTGATTGGACTGAAGCTAAAGTCAAAAAAGTCCATACAAATTTTAAGGCAATCAACACCCTTCACTGTGCACTGACCTTTATTAAATTCAACAAAATCTCTAGTTGTACAATAGTTAAAGAGATTTGGGATAAATTCAAAGTTGTTCATGAAGGGACTTCACAAGTAAAAGAGTCCAAAATTACCTTACTCACCCATAATTATGAAACATTCAAAATAAAATCGGATAAAGATATCTCTATCATGTTCGATAGGTTTACCAATATTACAAACAAGCTCAATCAACTTGGAAAAACCATTCCTCAAAATGAGTTAGTGAAAAGACTACTTAGATGTCTCTCAAAAAGTTGGAAACCTAAGGTCACTGTCATCGAAAAGGCCAAGGATCTCAATGTAGTCACAATTGATAAAATTCGTGTGTCATTCCTCACACATGAACTAGAAATGAAGGAAGAAGAAAAGATGGAAAAGAAAGAAGTAAAAAAAAAAGAAAAAACCTTGCACTCAAGATTAGTACAATTGAGGAAGAACTTGAAGAATTGTCAAGTGATGATGATGAAGAATTAACAACGATGGCCAAAAGGTTTAAAAAGCTAATAGGACAAAAGGACAGAAGGTTTGGAAGAAAAAATTATAAAAGTGACCAAGGTTCTTATTAGAAAAATAAGCACAAGGGTGATCTCAACAAGAAAGATGAGATGATTTGCTTTGAATGTAAAAAACTCAGACATTTCATATGAAAATATCCAATGCTAAAAAAAGAATCTTCAAAAAAGGTGAAGAAACCAAAGAAAGCTATGGTGGCAGTAACATGGTCTAATAATGACCCCTCAAGCTCTGAAAAAGAAAAAGAAAAATTGGAAAAAAAGAGCAAATTTCTACATGATAGCAAAAAAAGATGAACTTAAGGTAACATCTAATTCATGTGATATTTCCAATGATGATTTGCAAGATGAATATGATTGCCTATATGTTGAATTTCAAAAACTTACTTTGAAATATAAAACTATGAGAAAAAAAGCTATAGCATTGAATGAAGAATTAGAAGAAATTAAGGATGAGTTTGACTCTACTTTGGATCAAAGGAATATGCTTTAAATTGAACTTGAACGGTCCAAAACTAATTTTGAATTTTTAAAGCTTGTACTAGCAAGCAAAAATTTAGAACTAGAAATAGTTACTGATGAAAATGTTTCACTTAAAATTGATAGAGAAGAAAGATCAAAACTAAAATTAAAAGATGAAGAAGATCTTAAAAGAAAAACAAGTCTTAGAAGAAAAAATAACGCAATCTCATGTCACTATTACATGTGTGGTAAAAAAAGTCATATGACTCATGAATGTTATCATATTAATAGAACTTTCTTAAAACCAAATTGGTTGGGGTTTCTAAAAAATCCCATGTGATTGCTAACCCTTAAGGGCCCATCAAAGTATTGGTACCTATAAAAGAAAAATTGAAAATCTATTTTGTAGGTTAAGTAAAGACAAAATGATTAATGTTTTGAAGCTCAACCAAAGGAAAGGCAGCCTTGGTACTTGGACAATGGCTACTTAAGACACATGATTGGCAATGGAAACTTGTTTGTCAAGATTGATAGAAAGAAGAGTAGTAGTATTTCCTTAGGTGATAGCCCCAAAGGTATTATCCAAGGAATTGGAACCATTAGTAACACATCTCAAATTGAAATCAAGCATGTTTTGTTTATTAAAGGTTTAAAACATAATTTGTTAAGCATTAGTCAGCTTTGTGATAAAGGTTTTAAAGTATGTTTTGATTCCCATGGATGTCAAGTGATTGATATTAACACTAACAAAGTAGCATTCATTGGCAAAAGAATTAAAAATATGTAGGTTATTTTTCTTATTGAAATTAATTCTTTTGTATCTTGCTTTATTGACAATAATGTATGTGATAGTTGGTTATGGCATAGAAGAATGAGACATGCTAGTATGCATTCTATTTCAAAGCTTTTGAGAAAAGACTTAATTATTCGACTTCTAAAGATATCATTTGAAAATGGCAAGGTTTGTGATGCATGTCAATTTGAAACAAGTTAGAAATTCATTTAAATCTAAGAAAGTCATATAAACTTGTAGGCCGTTTGAACTATTACATATTGACTTGTTTAGACCAATCACTATTACTAGCTTAAGAGGCAAGTCATATGGCTTTGTTATTGTAAATTATTACTCTAGATATACATGGGTATATTTTCTAGCTCATAAAGATGATGCATTGCAAATTTTTATTAAACATTGTAAAAAAGTTCAAAATGAGAAAGGCCTTACCATTGTTAGTGTTAGGAGTGACCATGGTGGTGAATTTGAAAGGGACAATTTTGAAATATTTGCAATGAAAATGGTTTTAATCACAATTTCTCTACTCCTAGAACTCCACAACAAAATGGAGTTGTTAAAAGAAAAATAGGACTTTAAAAGAAATGGCAAGAACAATGCTTTTGTGAAAACAACTTACTAAAATATTTTTGGCTTGAAGCTGTAAACACTGCAACTTATATTCTAAACAGAGTCTCCATTAGAGCAATGATTTCTAAAACTCCTTATAAGGAAGAAAACCAAATATTTCTCATTTAAGAAGTTTTGGATGCAAATGTTTTGTTCTAAATAATGGAAAGCACACCTTGGGAAAGTTTAATGCTAGCTATGATGAGGTAATTTTTTTAGGCAATGCATTGAACTCTAAAGGATAGAGGGTGTTAACAAAAGAACTTTAGTTATAAAAGAGTCATTCACATTGTTTTTTATGAGACCAATGCTGCATAAAGAAAGGTAGTGGCTGATGAAGATAATGCAAATGACATTGAAGAGAAAATGGAGATGATGAGCTTGGATGACAAAGAAGATCATGGAGAAATCTTAAAGGAAAAAGAAAATGAAGAACCACCATTAGAACACTTGCAAAGAGTTGAAGAAAAGCATAATGATCTTCCTAGAAGTTGGAGATTTGCAAAGAACTATCCTGAAGATCTAATTATTAGTGATCCTTTAGAAGGTGCCAAAACCATACGGGGATTAAGAAAAGCTTGTGAATATATTGCATTCATATCACTAGTGTAAACTGAAAAAACTTGAGGAAGCAAAAAAGGAAAAGAGTTGGATGATAGCTATGCAAGAAAAATTAGGCCAATTTGAAAGAAACAAGGTTTGGACCTTAGTTCTAAGGCCAACCAACCATCTAATTGTATGTACAAAATGGGTAATCAAGAACAAGATGGATGAGTTGGGAAATGTGGTAAGAAACAAGGGTTAGTTGCTCAAGGGTACAATCAAGAAAATAGTATTGATTATGATGAAACCTTTGCCCTTGTAGCTATATTAGAAGCTATTAGACTTTTACTTGCTTATTCATGCTTTATGAATTTTAAATTATTTCAAATAGATGTTAAAAGTTCATTTCTTAATGGCTTCATACAGGAAGAGGTATATGTTGAACAGCCATCTGGTTTTGAAGTTTTCGACAAAATTGATCATGTATATAAATTGCATAAAGCTTTTTATGGATTAAAACAAGCTCCTAAAGCTTGGTATGAAAGACATTTTAAATTTTTAATTGAAAAAGGATATTCTCAAGGGAGTGTAAATAATAGACTGTTTATTAAGAAAAATGAGACTAATTTAATTATAGTTCAAATTTATGTTAATGATATAGTTTTTTATGCTACTAATTAAAGGTTGTGTGAGAATTTTGCTAAAGAAATACAGTGAGAATTTGAAATAAGCATGATCGAAAAGCTAAAGTTCTTCCCTGCTTTACAAATCAAGCAATGTAAAGATGGAATATTCATCAACTAAGAAAAGTATACCAAAGAAATGCTAAAGAAATGCAGTGTGATGAATATGAAATCAATTGGAGCTCTTATGAGCCCTTCCACAAAGCTTGACAAAGATGATAAAGGGAAAATTATGGATCAAAAGCTCTATAAAGGTATGATTGGTTCACTCCTTTATCTAATTGCAAGTAGACCTGATATCTTGTTTAGTGTATGCCTATGTGCTAGATTCCAATCATGTCCCAAGGAATTACATTTGACTGTAGTGAAAAAGATTTTTAGATCTCTTAGATACTCAAAGCATCGTCCTATGGTATCCAAAAGGTTCATCTTTTAATCTTTTTGGCTATTCTGATGTTAATTTCGCTAGTAGCAAAAATGATAAAAAAAGCACCAATGGTACTTATCACTTCCTTGGAAACATGTTTGTATCTTGGCCTTGTATGAACAAAATTTTATTGCTCTATCTACTACTAAAGCTAAGTATATATCACTAGGTAGTTGTTTTGCACAGATTAAGCAACAACTAAATGATTTTGGAATGGCTATGCATAAAGTTCCCATCTATTATGATAATATGAGTGCCATAAATATCTCTAAAAATCTTGTTGAACACTCTAGAATAAAGCACATAGAAATTAGACATCATTTAATTAAAGACCATGTGCTTAAGGGAGACATTGAAATAGATTATGCAAACACCTTGCATCTATTAGTTGACATTTTCACAAAACCATTGCATGAAGAACAATTTTGTAGAATTAAGAGAGACTTAGGAATGATTGATGTCAATGAAGACTAAAATTATGTTGAATTGATTATGTTTTTAATGATTTACATTATAATAATCATTTTCACCTCCTGACATAATTGTTTAGAGAATGTTTTGATGAGTTAAAGGGAAATAAGGCTCACCGTAATCAGTTAAGACCCCCTCTAATAAATTAGAACATATTTTTCCTAGGTTAGCTAAGCTAAGTCAGTGAACCCTTAATCAGTTAAAGGTGTCCCTAATCAGTTAATGAAAGTCAAACACTTTGGAAAGCTTTAAGTTAGAGATATAGTAATCGATTAAGACTTAGGTTAGTTGATTTGAACACTCTAGCCAATGAAAAGATTGTAGCATGGGAAACTTTTCAAATAAAAAAAACTAAGCGATTGGTTCAAGAAACCACCCACTTAAAATGTGGCTAACCAACTGATAACTCCACTTAAAAGACCCTTCAGCTACTTAAAGAACCATTTCTTAGAAAATCAATACCCAAGAGCCTCTAAATTTTCCTCTCTTTCTTGTCCTCTAAAACCCAAGAAACCCCAAATTAAGAAATCCCATGGCAAAATCATCTCTCACACGTAAAGTTGCTAAAAATGGAAAAAGAAAAAAATAAGCTGATGATCTTCCATTTTTTCCTCTGAAAAAGAAAGGAAAAACCCCAAGATCCTCAGGAAAAAAGAAAAAAGAAAGCAAGAAGAAAGGTTTAGAGAAAAGGAAGGGTACAATTGATACAAGTATCCTCACAGGAAAAGGTGCCAATTTTACTTCTCAATATAAGAATAAATTGCACGTTGATAGATTCAAGAGAATAAAGAATGCAACAATTTCATGTGGGAAGTTCTTTGATTGGCCTACTTTTGATGAAGTATCGATAGTAAAAAGAGGATTTCGAAGGATATTTTAAAACCCTAAAATTGAGGAATATGAGTATCTTTGGAGATAGGATGTTTAGCCTCACTTTGGTGAAAGAATTTTATTCTAGTATTGTTGTGGACAAAACTGAACTAGTTAATCAAGAAGAATTTGTAGAAGAAGGTTTGAATGTCTTTCTAAGTGGTAAAGAATTTCAAATCAGTGCTCGAGACTTAGGAAAGTTTTTAAAGATTGAGTTTGAAGTTAAGGAATTCAAAATGCTTGAGAAGTATGATCCCAGTCATGTTTTGGAAATTGTAACTGGAAACAAAACAGAAATTTTCCGCCAAAAGTTATGCTAATGACATTAAAAATGCCCAACTTAGAATCCCACATTATTTTATTGCAACTACACTTCATGGCTAGAGTACAGTGCCCAAGACTTGTGATTGATGGAAGCAGTGTTTATTGACATTCCATTAAATGTAAAAAGGTACATGGTTGAGAGAATCAAGGCAACTTTGCTAGGAGATAAGGCAAACTTTCCATATGGCAACATCATTTCAACGTTGGTGAAAAAGAAAGGGATCTGGAGTATAAAATTCCAAACAGATTTAACCAAAAATAAAGATTAGGGAATGTGTTGAAAATGGGCTACAAACTAGAGGGAATATATGCATCAAAAACACAAAAAGTACACCACTACCCCTCACTATTAGAAGTCCTTCCACGACTTTCACCAAAGCTAGCTAACCTCTTCCTCAAAGTGAAATAATTTTTAATCTTCTCATGCGGATTGATAAGAAGTTAAATGAACAAGTTGTGAGGATAACAAAGATTGAAGAGAAACTTTAGTGGCTTAAAGTCCTTCTACACCAAGCCAAGATAGCCAAATCCTGTACTTCTAAAGCTCTAACCATTGCTACGAGCATGTCTAGTGAAAAAACTGCTACTGAGCAATTTGATCCACAAACATCTAAACATGAAGAAGAAATTAGAAAAGAGCAAACAGATAATGAACAAGAGCAAGATAATACAATACCTCTTAAAACAGAACAACACCAAGAAATTAGCCAAGAAAAAGAAAAAGAAAAAGTTGAAAAGGAAATTGAACAAGAAGGAGAAGTGGAGAAGGAAACGCAAGGTGAAAAAAACACTCAATTATTAAAAAATATGATGAAAATCCCTCTAAAGAATCTGAAGGCATCCCAGTCTCTGATTTTATCATAAACATTCTCAAGGAAGCTAAAGCTAACTAGGCAAAACAAACAGTAAAGATGGTCCAAAAGGTTCAGTTAGTTGAGAAAAGGAAAAAATAAGTTACAAGGGAAGCAAGTCAAGGCAAGGGTAAAGAATTTGATACTACTCCCATTGCCAAGAAAACTGCAAGAAAAGACAAACAAAAAACAATAGGCACTAAAACTAGAGTTTTTAAAAGAAAAAAATCTACCAGAATAGATAAGTTCACTGTCAAACCAGATCTCAAGTTTGCATCACCTCAAGACATCTTCTTTGGATCTTCCTTATTTTCTAAACCTGAATCCCTTCATTCCATTCATGTTCACCTAAGGATTGATGAGTCCTCATCTACCTTTGATTAGATGCATTTTAGCTTTGGGCACTTCTTTTGCATGACGACAAAAAAAGGGAGAAAAATAAGAAAATAAGAAATAGGAATGGGAAGTAAGTTGGCAGGAAAGACAAACTCAATCTTTAAATATGTCCATATTGTCTTTATTTTGGTATGTTTTATGAAACAATATTTAATGTTGTGCTATGAACAATAGTTGAAGTTTATGTCTTTTATGGTTATATCTTTATGATGGAATTGTGTTGGATACATATATATACATGCTCTAATGGTTAAATGCCTTATTTTCATGCCTCTATATTGGATAATTTTATTAAAGCACATATTTAGGGTGAGCACATACTTAGGGGAGCAATCCCTAAATTAACACATAAATTCTTTATTATAGACATTGCGCTCGTAACTTAGAAGTGCTTTGTCATCATCGAAAAAGGGGAAGAATTTGGACCTCATATGTTTTTGATGACAATAAAACATTCCTAATTCATTAATGTCTAACCTCATTAATTAAGTGTGTAAGATAAAATAAATATCCTCAAAGGAAAGAATGATTAAAAGTAAGATCATATAATAGAAAAGCCAATCAGTTAAAGTGGGAAAAATGGAAAAAGTTAATGAAGACAAGGCTTTTGTAACTAATTATTAAATGGCCTTGATCAGTTAAGGAATGGTTAGGCCACAAGTTAAATTAAAATAGAAAAATCTTAACCAGTTAGCACTAGGTTTAACTAATTAAGAAGTTACCGAACAAAAGAAAACATAGATATGCTAATCAGTTAAGGCATGGGGTTAATCAGTTAGAGCACAAGATTTAAAGATCCCCTAGTGCCAAAATTCAAATTCAATGTAAAGTTGATCGTTGAAAGGAGTCAAAATGAAGAAATGCATATTCGAAGAATGTTTAATTAATTAGAGCTTATGTTAATCGATTAAGGTGGAAGGAAGTAAAGCTTTAATTAATTAAAGGGATAGTCAACTAATTAGAGGAAGTCTGCTGAAGTAGAAAGCCTAAAGACAAAGATTTCTAAATTATTTAGGGACTCTTGTAATCAGTTAACACAGAGTATATAGCAACAAGACATGCAATACAGGGATGCTATAATTGATTAAAGCAGCCTTTAACTAGTTAGCCAAACTCTGTCTACCCATTTAAATTTAAGCATTAGAGGATAAAATAACTGTTAGAATGGCATTAGAGTTGTCTCCAACGACTAGAAACTATCTCCAATAGAAAAATTTGACTCCCAAAGTATAAATTGAAGCTTCAACAATCAAAGAAAAAATATTGAAAGGGAAAAGAGCCATTTTGAGCTAATAGCCAAATATCTTTCACCAAAAATGCTTGTTCTTCATTCTAATTCCAGAAAAAGTGTTTGAGCTTAATTGTAATCTGTTTAGATATGTAAAGTGTCATTGTTGTACTTCTTTTTCTTTTGTTTCTAGGGAAATTAAAGTGTAGGAAGCACTCTAAAGCTTATTGTAAGGGATTAAAGATTGGCTTAGAAGCTCACCTGGTAAAAGCTTGGTGGAAGCTGTTAATTCCACTAGTATAGTGAAATTGGGTTGAAAATCCTAAATGAGAGATCAAGGAAGCAGATGTAGGTCAAGGGGATCAAACCACTTTAAATACTCTCGCATTGTCCACTTCTCTCTACCCTTCCTTACTTTGTGTCTTTTAACTGCTACAAGCTTTAAATCTTCTTCCCTTTAGCTGGTTAAAAGTTCTATCACACAAAAAAGGCTGATCTTTAAAATTTTTAATACTATTCACCCTCTTTTTGCACTCAAATGGGACCAACACTTTTTTCAAGCCTACCTTTACATAATTTATCATTAGTTTTCCCTTTTAAACCTAATATAACCTTTTCTTTGTTTGAATACTTGATTTTTAGCCTAGACCCTTAAATAAATAATTTCAATTTTTGCATCCCTCATTCCTAAATGCTTAAGTCAATTTTGGAAGTATTAGAAGCTAAATAATAAAAAAGGTAGCAAGAATGAAAAATGACAAAAAATTCAAAAGTAGGGTTATATACATCTCTCTACCTAATGAAATGAACAAGCGTGGGGGCATGAAATTTTAAAAAAAAAAAGAAAACAAAGGAAAAGATTAAAGTGTTGACCAAAAGAAAAATCTTAATGAAAAAGGGGTGTATTTAGTGAAGGAAAAGAAAGCTCGAAATAGATGCTAAATTGAGCTACACATTATTCTATCCCACCTTAACTTTAACCTTACATTACAAGCTAAATAAAGTCTTATTGATCTTTAACTTACTATTAGTCTACATTAGTGGAGAGAGAGATGAAAAGTAAACTTATTAAATTCAATTACTAATTTGAATTTTATATGAATATAAACTTATCCAGATTGTTTAATGTTCTAGGTGAAAAGACTGCATGCGCACACGAAAATCCACTTGACAATGAACTTGGATTTCAATTGAAACATGAACTTGAATAATATTTATGTGTTGCTTAGAGTTATGAATATGGATTAACTTTTGAGGATATTAAAGGTAATGAATGAAATGGTCAATTAATTTTTAGTTAAGTGTTTTCTTTACATTTTGTTTTATGTTTCACTCGAGGACTAGCAAAATCTTAAGTTTGGGGGGTGTGATAACTCTATTATATAGAGTTATTTTGACATATTTTGGGGGCTTAAGTAACTAGATCTTTGAGACTTTAGATTTCAATTTTAACATTTTAGATGTTTTTTTATACTAAGTTAGATTACATGCTGGGTATTTAATTTAAGTTATTTTAGTTCAATTTTACTTTATTCTTTTTTAATTTTCTTCAAGAAGAGTTATTGTTGATTGCTCTTATGGTTTTTTGTAGGATATTTGATGAGAAAGGTGCATTTGAGTTAAAATAGCACAAGTATGGTGAAGGTTTCATTCATACATTTTGCAGTAAGTCAAAGATAACTTGAGATACAGAAGTTCAATTGATGTGACTCTTAATCCATTGGAAAGCTAAAAGAACGAGCTATAACTTTTATGTTTACCACTTTGCCTAGTTTAGATAAGGTCAATGTGAAAATCACATCGGAAGATGATGGATGAATATAATTCTACACAAGGCAGCATGGTGACTAGAGGCCGCGACCTTAAGTTACTCACGGCTGCGATGCTGAGTGAGATAGAGCTACAGCACTAGGAAAATCATGGCCACAGAATTGGATGGTTAAGGCGCATCATATTTTGGCCCAAGGCCAAAGCGCTGCGACGCTACTAATGAATGCCACGGCACCGTGAAGCCAAAGAGTCATGGTCGTGGAGCAACCTTGGTTTCCAAAAATAAAATTTATGATGGAAATTTGGAAATTAGGGCACCTTGCACATACTTAAAGGACTTTTTCAAGACATTCAAGGGAGTAAATGACAACAGCTTTTCAAGAGAATTGGAGTTAAGAATCAAGAAAGAATCAAGAACAATGAGAGAAATTTGACATCAACTAGGCTTCAACATTAGTTTATTTCTTTCTTTTGTGTTATACTTATTTTCTTGGTTTGTATCCATGGCTAAATTTCTTTGGATATTGTTTTATTTAGATATCATTAACTAATTTACTTTCCTAGCATTATGGCAGATTTCAACATAAAGTTTGAATATTAGTTTCTCTTTTATTTATTATGAATAAGTCTAGTTTTGCTTGTTCAAGTCACTTAGGTGATCTGATTCGCAATTCGGGTAGATGTACACCAATTGCCTTATATAGCCAAATTAGGGCACTAGCTTAATGAACTTAATTTAATTTATGCCTATTGACATATAGTGAACTAATTAAGTTACATATTTGTGCAAGCATCTCAACAAAGACTTGTAGATAATTTTGGATCTTAGTTGGTAAAACCACCCAAGTAAAGATAAATAATAAGAAAAGCTGGTATCAAATGAAGTGTTGAATGAACCTATATTTATAGGTCTTCAATTTATTGGTTTTCTCAAATATATTTAATTTCTACTAGTTAATTTAGTGCTTATTTTAATTTCATTTTAATTAATTTTCTAAAATTTAAATAAGATTGATTTGTTATAAAATTTTAGTACTTAGTAAATATTTAGAAACAAATCCCCATGGGAATGATATTCTACTTCTACTATATTATTTGTTTGTGATAATGTGCACTTGGGTGAAAAATTGACAACATTGATCAAATCTATGTGGTCATTATGTTGGAGATCAATATGAACCTGCTTAGGAAGGTTTGAGACATATCTCATTTTCAAACAATCACCCTCTACATGCTGGATCTGTTTTAATCAAGTCTTAATGTCCAAGTTATCTTCACATATGACAGGGGTGGATATGAAGCGAAGTAGTTGCTTCTTAGATCTAACTGGGGTATTTTCTGCCATACTCTATTGCATAACAAATACCAGTACGTGAAAAATGATGTTAATGCATAGTCATGAAATAATCATAATCTTAGGTTCAAAAGGTATTCACAATGCAAAAAGCATCCCTTCATGTGTACCTACATTGGTGTTTGATAACTCTATAATATAGAGTTATTTGGACTTAATTTTGATAGTAATTTAGCTTAGTTCTTGTAGTAATGCACTAAAATTATTGAGTTTTATTTAATTATTTTAAATCAGTTAATTTAGATGAGTCAAGATTAATTTTATACTTAATTTGGTGTTAATTTGATTAAGATAGGTTGTTATTGATTTATTTGTGTGTTTTAAGGTGTTTGAGGAAAAAGGAATTTTTGTGGAAGTAGGAGAGCAATTTCAAGGTGTAGGCTTTCACTACATAGATTTCAGTATTTTGGCCATAACTCTCTCTACAAGACTCCAAATGAGATGATTCTTAAACCTTTGAAAAGATAAGAGAAAAAGATACAAACTTTCATGTTTCACTTTACCTAGTTTGACCTAGAAGATGGTCAAAAATTATGTCAAAGTTGAAGCACTACAGCAGCCCTAGAGTAATTATGATTTTTGCTAATTAATGGGTCAAGGTCACGACCCACATAGTTTGATGAGAAAATCTTTATTGGAATTGACTTCTTTCTTCACTCAACTTGGCCTAACTTCAAAGCCCTATAAAACTAACTTTTTAGAAGACTTTTAAAAAAGTGTGAATGAAACACCAGATTGACAGCTCAAAGTCAAGCCACAAAGTCATTGAAGCTAAGAAGAATTTGAAGGATTCAAGGAGATTTAGATATCGAGAATACAATTCTTGAGTTTTTCTATTTTTTTTATTTTTTATTTTCTTGATTTTTTTTAATGTTTAAACTTTATTTGATGATGATGTGTGACTTAATAGAAAACTAAATTGTTTATCTAAGATTATGATTGACTCAATATGTAGTTTGATTTATTTATCTCTCTTTTGCTTATGTTTGATGGATTTAAGTTGTTTATTTTATTCTATTCTTAATGCTTCTAGTTGACTGGCCACCAATTAGATTGAATTGAAAATCTAGGTTAAACCTTGATAAATGGAGATTTAAGTAGACCTTGAATAGAATAGCATATAATCAAATGCACTTAGTTGATTAGGTGGTTTAATTTGTATATAGGATAGATATATACCTATAAGGCATACATGACCTAAATTAAAGCATAAACTTATTGCAGTTTTCTTCAATTTAATTTATATGAACATATAGTAAGTTAATAGGGAGAGGTATTTTTATGAAAAACTCGATAGAGGCTTGTACACAATTTAGGACTCTAGGTTAATAAGAGAGAGAGAGAGTGAGAGAGAGAATATTCAAATAAAGTATTAAGAGATATTATAAGCTTAGGACTAGTACTCACTCAAATTTAATAACATAATTTTGCTAATAGATTTTAGATTAGTTTTAATTATTGGTTTCAATTTTTCATTTTCATAATTAGGTTGTTTGGAGAAGATTAGGGTGTTAAAATTTTAGTAGTTAGCAATCAGGAATTAATTCAATTCTCTATGAAAACAAATTCTACTTACTATTATACTATTAGCTAATGATACGTGCACTTGCGTGAGAAATCAACAATAGTGCTCTTTTATAAGTTTGGAGAAGCTCTATCTAGGCTTAGTCCTTTATGGTTTTCTATATGCTGAGCATAGTTCCACCCAATACAAGTTTATTGTTAATTTTGCACACACAAGTATATGTATCAAACAAGTAATATAATGATGAAGTAGAGTATCGTTCCCACGGAGATTTATTTCTAAAGTTTCACTAAGTACTAAAATTTTAAAACAAATTAATCTTATTTAAGTAATCCAAAAATTGAAGAAAAACTAATTAAAAATAATTAAAAATCAACACTAAATAAACTAACAAACTAAATAAGTTGAGAAAAGCAATATATTAAAAACCTAGGATTATGGGTTCATTTAACATTTTATCTGACACTAGCTTTTCTTGTTATTTATCTTTCCTGAGTGGTTTTACAAACCTAGAATCCAAAGTTATGGACAAGTCTTTGTTGAGTTGCTTGTACAAATACCTAACTTAATTAGTTCATTATATGTCTATAGGAATCAATTAAATTAATTTCATTAAGCAAGTGTCCTAATGCGACTATATATGGCAATTGGCATATGTCAACTCGAATCGCGAATTAGATCACCTAAATGACATGAACATACATTATTCAAACCTAATTCCAATCTAAAATCTTTTTATCGAGTCTCAATTAAATTCACAAATCAGTTAATTGTTGGCCAAGCAATCAAAGGCATTAAGAACAAATTTGAATAAGCAAAACTACACCTATTCATGATAAATAAAAAAGAAACTAATATTCAAGCTACATGTTGAAATCCACCCCAATCCTAAAAAGATAATTTAGCTCATAATAACAAATAAAAACAACATCCAAAGAAATTTAGCCATAAATTCAAGTCAAAGAAAATAAGAAAAACACAAAAGTAAAGAAAGAAACTAATTATTGAAGCTTTATGATCTCCATTCTCTCTTAAATTCTCATGTTTTCGTGCTTTGTTCTTGGCTCTAAATCTCTACAATAGTTGGTTGCTACCTCCCCTTTAAAATCTTTAGAAAAGGTCTGTTAAATAGGCTCCAAGTAACCTAATTTTCAAAATCTCATCAACTTTTTATTTTTGAAAATTGCCTAGTGCTGCAGCACTACTTCTTCAGCACTGCAACACTGAGCTCTAGGGAAAATGTGGTGTGCTTCCTTTCATTGGCGCTGCAACCTTGTTCTCCCAGTGCTTCGGTAATCTAACAACTTCGAACATAATTTTCACACTGATCTGATCCAAACTGGGCAAATTGATAAACATGAAAGTTTTATTTCTGTCTCTTAGCTTTCCAATGGATTACGAATAACATCAATTGGACTTAGGGATTGAAAGATAAGCTCCAAATGCCGCATCATGTTCAATCCATGCATACTGCTATAGTGCTCCAAGTTAGACAAATATTTTGACCCTGATCCAATCCGAACGGGGTAAAGTGGTAAACATAAAAGTTATAGCCCTTTGTCTTAGACGTCTAGTGGTCTAAGAATCACTTCATTTGGAGTCCTATAGGAAGAGATATGGTCAAAATACTACAATATATATGAATGAAGCTATCACCACTCTTGCACGAATTTTCATCAAATGAGCTATTTTCATCAAATTTCCTACAAAAGTAATAAGAGAAATTACTAATACTACTCTTAAAGTAATTTAAAATAAAATAACATAAAATTTAACTAAAGTAACTTAAATTAACTACTCAACTAATTATCAAACTTAAACTCGAAAAGCACCTAAAATACTAAAATCTAAACCTAAAATCTCAAAGAACTAGCTACTTAAGCCCCCAAAATGTGTCAAAATAACTCTATACAATAGAGTTCTCACAACCCCAAACTTAAGATTTTACTAGTCCTCGAGCAAAACATAAAACAACTTGCAATAACTTAAAAATGAAAACATTAAACTAAAATTCAATAGCGCCATATCATTAATCACTTTTAATATCCTCAAAAGTTAATCCATATTCACAATTCTAGGCAACATACAAATATTATTCAAGTTTATGTTTTAATCTAAATGCAAACTCATCATTAAGTGAAATTTTGTGTGTGTGTGTGTGTGTGCAATCTTTTCACTTAGAATATAGGACAATCTAGATAAGTTTGCATTCATGTAAAATTCAAATTAGTAATTAACTCCATGAGTTTGCTTTTCATCTCTCTCTCCACTGATGTAGACTAACATTGTGTTAAAGATCAATAGGACTTTAATTAGCTTGTAATGTATGGCTAGGGTTAAGGTTGGATATGCTCAAATCACCCTAAGCACATAGTCAATCTGGAACCTATTCAAAGCTTTATTTTCCTTCACCTAGTATACCCTTTTTCCATCAACTTTTTTCTTTTGTTCAACACTTCATTCTTTCTTTCCTTTTTTCTTTTTCTCAATTTCACACCCACAAACTTATTTCTTTCTTTGGGTAGTGAGATGAACACAATCATATTTTTGAACTTTTCATCATTTGTTTTTCATCTTAAATACCTCTTTCACTATGTGGCTCATAACACATCCTATATTGACTTATGCACTTGGGAATGATGGATGCAAGAATTATTGAAAATATTAATATAAGAGTTTAGGATAAAAATTAAGTGTTCAAACAAAGAAAAGATGTCATTAGGCTCAAAAAGGGAAACTAAAGATAATTTATGTAAAAGAAGGCTACAGAAGGCTTAATCGATCCAAAAATGGCCTAAATCATCTCTTTAAATAAGTATAGCATAAGATTTCACCTCGAGAAAGAATCAAACAAATTCTAGAACTTAACACATAATATAAAATTTTCACATTCACATAAACCTTCTCTAAATATATACAATAAATTTAAGCAAAAGACATAATGCACAAAATGTAAAAATTTCAACCTAACAGTAAAGCTTAGTATAAGAATTTACATAGCACTTAAACAATATTCACATGTTTCGCTGAATCAAGATAGGAATATAACTGAGTTCTCATCATTGGATAGGTAAATTAAACAAAACTAGCATGATTAAATCTAGTTCAAATGCAAATGCTCATACATAAAAAAATTAACGAAAAAAACTATCACAAAAACTAATAACAATAAAACCCTCCCCCAAACCTAAATTGTACATTGTCCTCAATGTGAAAAGCTAAAAAGAATGAGAAAAAAACTCGCCTATTAATGGTGACAGTGCATTGAAAGCTCTAATTTCGTCCTTCTTAACTTCATGTTTTCTAAACCTGCAAACTCAACAAACAAGATAGGGAGAGGTTAGAACTACTTATTTAAATATAAAAACAAGAATTAACTAAAATAACAACTAAACTTTAAAAACTATAACTTGGGTTGCCTCCCAAAAAGCACTTCTTTATAGTCACTAGTTAGACTATGAGACCCCTTTTCTGTTGCCAACTAAAGTACGTGAGGATCTTTGGTGATCCAATTCACCTCTTAAGTAATGCCGGAGACATTGCCCATTCACTTTGAATGTTCCAGTAGCTTCACAACAACAAATATCTATTGCATCACATGAGTAGACCTTAACCACCATGTATGGACCTAACCACTTTGATTTTTGTTTCCATGAGAGGAGCTTGACTGATTTGGTCAGTAAAACTTGTTGTCCACTTTAAAATCAAGATTAGGTGAAGGTAGTGGATCGTGCTCATCATAGCACTGTTTAGTTTTGAGTTATGGTGGCGATGGCTTTGATTCAAGAACTAAAGCTTGCTTACTTGTAGATGATGGAGTAGGATTACCTTGATCTTTATCAACTAAATCCACTCTAGAGCAATCAGATGTGGTTGAAAGACTCTTAGTTGAATTGAAAATAGAAAATTCCATTACCTCCTATCCAACTCTGAAAGTTATTCTATCTTCCCTTGCATCTATTAGTGCGCCTGCAATGGCTAAGAATAGACATCTTAGTATGATCGAGACCTCTTGATCCTCCTCTATCTCAAGTACTATGAAGTCTACTAGAATGAACAATTTCCTAACTTTAAGCAAGACATCCTCTATCACCCCACAGGGGTGTTTTATCATTCTGTCAACTAGTTGCAAGGTGATTGTAGTGGGTTGAATCTCCTCCAGTCTAATTTTCCTGGTAATAGATAAAGGCATAACTGAGACACCAGCACTTAAATCACACAAAACTTTTGAAAAATTAAAATTACCATTTGAGCAAGGGATAGAAAAACTCCCTGGGTCTTTAAGCTTTGATGGAAGTTTTTTTCTAAATTATTGCACTACACTCCTTAGAGAGTGTAATTGTCTCAAAGTCCTCTAGTTTCCTCTTCTTTGTTAGTATGTCCTTCAAAAACTTCACATATCATGGCATTGCTCTAAAGCTTCTATAAAAGGAATGTTGATGTGAAGCTTTCTGAATACCTTAAGAAATTTTTAAAAGTGCTTATCAAGCTTTTGTTTCTAAAGGTGCTGAGGAAAGGGTGGTGGTGGTAAAAGTGCCTTTGCTTCCTTCTCTTGACTTTGCTTGTCAGCTATCTCAATCATCGTTTTATTCTCAACAGGCTCATCTTGAAAATTAGCTTGCCTAACATTATGTTCAACCTTTCTCTCACTCCTCAGGGTGATTGCCATAACTTGTTCCTTACCTTCTCTCTTTGGATTCACCTCTATATCACTAGGCAATCTTCTTTGAGGTTGGTTTCTTAATAAATTGTTAAGTTGACCAATCTGAGTCTTAAGGTTTCAAATTGATGCTGCTTGACTCTAAATGAGAGCTGTTTGACTTTGTATAATGTTATCATTCTATGTCATGTATTACCTTAGCAAATCTTCCACAGTTGAATTTTTTCTAAAATTGATGTGCCAGCCTACCAGTGAAATGTTGAAGGTGCATTTGGCCTTGGAGTTGAGGACGAACCTTGATTATTAACCCAAGAAAAATTAGGATAATTCCTTCACCTTGGGTTGTAAGTGTTGGAGTAGGGGTTATTCTACTATCCATGACCCACAAATTGCATTGCCTCTATTAAGCTTGGACACTAATGAGTTGCATGATTATCTCCACATAACTCATGAGCTACAAAAGGACTTTACGAACAATTAGTACTAAAAGATTCAAGTGTTTTAGTTAAAGCTGCTACTTGAGCAGATAATGTTGTCATAACATCAACATCATGAATTCCAGCTACTCTCATATGCATTGCTCGCTCTACTGGCCACTGGTAGTTGTTTACAGCCATCTCTTCCAATAAATTGTATGCCTCATCAATCTATTTAGCTATTAAAGCTCCTCATAGTTTAAACATGTTCACTCAAACCATTATAAAAAGTTTACACTTGAAGCCACTTTGGGAGCCTATGATGGGGACAACGCTTAAGCAATTCTTTGTATCTTTCCCATGCTTCATACAATGAGTTCGAATCTTGTTGCATGAATGATGTGATGTCATTTTGCATTTTTGTTGTCTTAGCTAGAGGGAAGAATTTGGTAAGAAATTTTTAAGCAAGATCATCCCAAGTTGTTATGGAGCTAGTAAGGAGTGCATTTAGCCACGCCTTAGGTTTATCCCTCAAGGAGAAGGGAAAAACACTTAATTGAATTGCATCATCTGTGACACCATTGTGCTTGAACGTATTTCAAATCTCTAAAAAGTTTGCTATATGGCCATTAGAATCATCAATTGGAAGACCCCCAAATTAAACCAATGTTTGAATCATGCTGATAATCGCTGGCTTGATTTCAAAATTGTTAGCTTGAACAGTCGGTCTTCGAATGCTCGATGGAATTCTTTGTACCAAAGGAACAGCATAATCCTTTAAAAAAAGATTGTTAGCTACTACGCACTCTTGGATTTGATGTCCATCCTGTTGATCAGCCATTGCGTTTACTGGAGCAACACTTTGTTGATTTTTGTTGTTGAAGTTTGCAAAATGTTCTCACAATTTTTGGATCACATGGGATAGTCTCCAAGTTGTTTGCTCTTCTCATAAAACAACTAAACTTAACTAAAAAACAAAAATAAAACTTAAATTAAGACTAATCTGTAAAATTTTAATATTAGCAAATAACAAAGAAACAAAATCCCTAACAACGATGTTAAAAACTTGTTGCCAATTTTGCATAGATAAGTATATGTATCGAACAAGTGATATAGTGATGAAGCAGAGTATCGTTCCCTTGGAGATTTGTTTCTAAAGTGTCACTGAGTACAAAAATTATAAAACAAATTAATCTTATTTTAAGTAATTCAAAAATTGAAGAAAAACTAATTAAAAACAATTAAAAATCAACACTAAATAAACTAACAAACTAAATAAGTTGAGAAAAGCAATATATTAAAGACTTAGGGTTATGAGTTCATTCAACATTTCATATGATACTAGCTTTTCTTGTTATTTAGCTTTCTTGAGTGGTTTTACTAACCTAGAATCTAAAGTTATGGACAAGTCTCTATCGAGTTGCTTGTGCGAATACCTAACTTAATTAGTTCACTATATGTCTAAGGAATTAATTAAATTAAGTTCATTAAGCAAGTGTCTTAATGTGGCTATGTATGGCAATTGGCTTATGTCAACCCGAATCATGAATCAAATCACCTAAATGACATAAACATACACTATTCAAACCTTAGTTCAATCTAATATCTTTCTGTCGAGTCTCAATTAGATTTATAAATCAGTTAATTATTCACCTAGCAATCAAAAGCATTAAGAACAGATTTGAATAAGCAAAACTACACCTATTCATGATGAATAAAAAGGAAACTAATATTCAAGCTACATGTTGTAATCCACCCCAATCCTAGAAAGATAATTTAGCTCATAATAACAAATAAAAACAACATTCAAAGAAATTTAGCCATGAATTCAAGTCAAAAAACATAAGGAAAACACAAAACTAAAGAGAGAAACTAATTATTGAAGCTTTATGATATCCATTTTCTCTCAAATTCTCTTGTTTTCTTGCTTTCTTCTTGACTCCAAATCTCTAGAATAGTTGGTTGCTGCCTCCCTATTAAAATCTCTAAAAAAAAGTTCCTTAAATAGGTTCTAAATAACCTACTTTTCAAAATCTAGTCAACTTTTTATTTTTGAAAAATTGCCAGGGCTGTAGCACTACTTCTTCATTGCTAAGCTCTCAAGAAAATGTGGTGTGCTTCCTTTCACCAGAGCTACAGCCTTGTTCACCTAGCACTACAGTAGTCTATCAAATTTTAATGTGATTTTCACCCTGCTCTAATCCGAACTCGGTAAAGTGATAAACATAAAAGTTTTAGCCCAATCTCTTAGCTTTCCAATGGCTCAAGAATCATGTCTATTGGACTTCAGTATTGAAATATAAGCTCCAAATACCGTATCATGTTCAATCCATGCATACTGCTGCAGTGCTTCAACTTAGACAATATTTTGACCACGATCCTATCTGAACTGGCTGAAGTAAACATAAAAGTTATAGCCCTTCCTCTTAGACATCTAGTTGTTTAAAACTCACTTCATTTGGAGTTTTTTAGACAAAGATATGATCAAAATACTACAACATATACAAATAAAGCCATCACCATACTGGCATAGATTTTCATCAAATTTCCTACAAAAGCAATAAGAGAAATTACCAATACTA
>NW_018397271.1:439256-439689 GCF_002168275.2 Theobroma umbraticum | reverse complement strand
AATGAGTCAAAATAAATCTATATAATAGAGTTATCATACTTCCAAAAGAAAGGATTCAATTTGAGTGGAAGTATTTGTTAGGTGAGGGCTGATCATGCATCAAATATAAATAAATGTAGCAAAAATAAATTTAACATTAAATTATATCTCACATTTCTATATCTCTTTCATGTTGAATTGAGTACAAAATAAAATTTTAAATAAAAAATATATATAATCATATCAAGTTTACCTTAATAACAAAGGTTGATGAATTCTTTGTTAAACCACCAATTTGCCTTCAAAAGGCTCAACCACCTCAGCCTGGTTGTTGCAAACCAAAGTTGTCCAAGGAATCCTTGTGCAGCCCCTAATGGTGATCTACACTAATGAATTAGAAAATCCTTCTTTAACAACTAGGAGTGCTATGCCTTAACAATGTGCTAGCAAAGAT
>NW_018397271.1:439070-439246 GCF_002168275.2 Theobroma umbraticum | reverse complement strand
AACTCATAATCCACACAAAATTGTGGGGCTAAAAAGGAATAAAGTGAATGAAAAATTGTTTTTCTTCACACAAGGAACGGAAAGAAAAAGAGTTTTTAATCTGCCATTCTCTTTTTTTTCAGCCTTTTCTATCATATTTTGTTTGGAGGCTATAGCAAGGTATTTATACCTTGGAT
>NW_018397271.1:438492-438737 GCF_002168275.2 Theobroma umbraticum | reverse complement strand
TAATTAGGCTCAATGACTTAATTAAATAATTTAATGAATTAGGCACAACTTAATTAAACTCCATATTCGTTCTTAAAGTTTGATCATTAGCTTTATAAAGACTTGTAAAACTCCTTTCATAATCTTCAAGTTGCCTTCGCCAAGGACTTTAATAAGCTAATATTAACCAAGAACAGTTAAGATATGTCTCCTGCATCACTTGGGGTGATGATTCTTATCTTGACCACTCATTTGCCTTCATATGC
>NW_018397271.1:433794-438146 GCF_002168275.2 Theobroma umbraticum | reverse complement strand
AACACCTACATTCTAGCTCCAAGTATCTTTATACTTCAACGTATGAGATTGGTTGCTTACTTCTCAAGTAAGGAACATAAAATGTACTAGTCTCTCAGCATCATTGATGTCCAGTCTCAATGATACATTGACCAGGAATATTTTTGAGATTATGCTTTAATGCATAAAGATCTCCTAACTACAACCCATTACAGTTTCCTTGCAAGACATATTAATCTCATGGACTTTATCCAATTAGACTTTATAACTTGTTATAATTGATGTTTTATTAATGAAGGAAATCCTTTAATCATTCAACATGAATAATGTTGTTGCATGATTAGAATCAAGCCTTAACTAATTGCACTTGGCTGCAGTGGCTCATCCCAATAGTATTTCGCATACCCATGTAAAGGCTATCACCTCATGAGAACAAGGTACTCTACTTCTTCCTGAATAAGATAGAGCTTGGGAATAAAGCTCATGCATGTATGCAAAAATGTAGTGCGTGCGAAGGGACTTACAATATTTCTTATCATCCATAAGTAATTAAAAATATACACAATCAAAGTAAACAAAGCAATGTTAGATTAAAGAAAATGAATTAGAATATCAAATTAAAATTAACTAGTTAAGGCTTAAGATGTTACATATTTAATTATTAGCTTGACTTTCAACTCCCTAGTGGAGTCGCCAAAATGTCATAATGTATGAGTCCTAAAACTCAACTATTTAACATAAAATGAGTCACCATCAATAATTTTGTTTAGGTGCGATTGACCACCTAATTGAATCCATTTTCCTAATGAGGTTTTAGGCTTAACTTAAGTTTACTAAAAAAATAGGCTCACCCTATAAAATTGATTAGGTTTGGAAGTATAATTACGTGTGAGGAAGGGATTAGCACCTTCACGACGTCCATTCAAAATGATACCTAATTAATTATGTATTTTCTTTTTAGCCATAATAAATTAATTTTGCTTCAATATCCTAGTTTATTTCTCTTAATTATTTCTCTAATTTGTTATTATTTTAAAATAAATAAAATGTCCTTTAATATTGAAAATTCTTCCTAAATTCCCTAACCTTTTTGGTAAAATTTAGAAAGATTTTCTCACCTAAAAACTTTCAAAAAAGTTATCCCTTATAATATTATCAAAGGACTTCCATTTATTTATATTAAGCATTCATTATGACATTATATTTACAAAATCTAGATTATTTATTTGTCTATGTTCTTAGTAATTATTTATAAATAAACCTTTTTAGTAAAATATATTTATGGCATCACCCCCACCCTTATGGTAAGATCCCATAATTACTTTTACTATGAAAATTTTAAGAAAAGTTGCCCTTTGCAACTTCCTTTAAAATTTCCATTTGAAAAGATTTATTTTTAAATAATTAAAAATCTTTATTATTTTTTATTTTATAATTTTATTTTACCAATTATGGTTGTAAGAATTTCATCCTAACCTAATCATGATTTAAAATAAAACTTTAATTTTATTATATTTTATTGTTCAATAATACCAAAAATAAAATAAAAAATAAATAAACATAAATAAATAAAATGAGTAATATGAAGGTTCAAGCCCATACTGGTATATGGACCAACAATTAAATAGGAGTGGGCTTGGTCAAGTAGGTTGCAATCGAATATCTAAAAATCCAAGCAAGATGGGCTTGGACAACCTACCAATCCAGCAACCCAAGAAACAAACCTGATAAGTGAGCTTAATCAAAACAAGCCAATGGCAATTAACCCAAAGTCTAAATGCTCAATTATCAAAACTATGCATTTCACTAAGGTATAAAATCCTATCCATAAAAAAAAAAACTAAGCCACTCTTTTCAATTTTTCCCTCTCTAATGTTGATGTTCAACTTTTTTTCTCTAAAAAAACCTAATGTCAGAATTTTGATCATTGGAATCTCACCGACTGTAGCACTCTCCACCGTCTACCACCGTTCACCAATGACGAAATATTTCCTTAATTAGACTTGTTTTCTCCAAAACTATCTCGAAATTCTTAGATTTAAATCTAAAAATTTCAAAAACCCAAAAAAACCAAGAACAATTTTTTTACTCATTTTTCTTGTGTAGCTTTTTCGTCTTTTTTTCTCCTTTTATGTTGTTGTGTTTTTTGGGATTTTTATAGGTGTTTTCTTAGAATCTTGATTTAATTGCAAATCTTTGATTTTATTGTTCTTGATTTTATTTTATTCCATGGGAGCATTTTTTAGTATAAAACCTTCCAATTTGTGGAAGGATTTTAGGGATTCCATTAATCTTTTTCCTTTTTGAATTGATTTTTTTCTTTTAATCTTTTCTTCCTTTTGTTGTTTTTTTTTTTTCAATTTTTCTGATTTTGATTTGCTTTCCTTTTTTGTTTTGTTTGATCTTTATTTGTGTGTTTTTGCCCTACTTTTATTGTTTGTAGGCTTATCAAACCAACACCATTACCTTGTTGAATTTTGACTCATTTGGTTTATGAACCCATTTGGATTATAAACCCATCATTCTTAAGCCTCAAAGATCAATCAAAATAAAATAGACCAAAAATAAAATGAAAAGGAAAAGGAAAAGAAAAGAAAAATAAATAAATTAAGTCCCAGACAAATATGGCGTCTACAATCTCATAGAATCAAGTCTCACTTGTTTAAGTTTTTCTCACATAAAACAAATCATAAGCTTAAGGGTGGGAATGTTTCGCTCCACCTAAGCATTCATCTTTATTTTTTTTTTCTATGATAACAATTTAGGTACCATCTTACAATGAATTGTGTTCTTTCCTAAATACTCAATCATCATACTTAACATCAAGAATGAAAGTGGGAAACTTACGTCCATTTATCATCCATAACCATACTGCTAGGTGAAGGGTAAAATCATGATTATATAATGGTTTGTAATCAAATAAGATAACAATATGAAGTAAAAATGCAACAAAATTAAAATTTTGAACCACCTCTCCTCCAAAGGTCACTTTCAATGGTGTTTTGGATGACTTGTAGTATATTAAAACATACACATGATTTGATCATTAACTTAGGGACAAGAAAAGCTAGATTTATTATCCTAACAACACCGAACAACCCTTGGAAAGACTTCACACTGAGCTTGGTTACCATAAACTTAAGTTGTCTAAATATATAGTGTTGGTCCCCAGTAAATGTGCTAGAGGGGGGTGAATAGTATTTTTTGGCTCTTACAAGATTGGATCTGTATTTGGGGGCAAGTTTAACTTCAATGATGGGAAGTAAAATGCAAGATAAGGAATAATCTAACAAGGAATGAAATGAAGAATAAAGCAGTAAAGACAAAACACGAAGATTTATAGTGGTTCGGTCAAAGACCTACATCCATTATCTTGATTGTTCAACCAAGGATTTTTCAAATCAAGTCACTATTAAAGGTGAAATTTCTCAGCTTTCACCAAGTTTTTACAATGGCTTTTCACAGGCTCAGCCACAACCTTCAACAATGGTTTTCCCGGGATCAACCAAAATCCAAAAACTAACTTTTCTAGGCTGAGTTAGAACCTATGCACTCAATCAAGCTAACCCAAGCTTGATTAATCCCCTTAGAGTGCCTCGCACACTCTAAGCAATCAAGGAGAAAAGAAATAAAGAGGTACTAATAATCACTAACCTGATCTGATGGTACAAGATGAAGTTCTTAACTCTATTACAAAGATTGGAGTGAAGTGCAGGAAATATGCAGAGTGTTGTTGAGGTTTTTGAGTTATTTTTGATCTTGGAAGCCTTCAAATCTTATTTTTTGGTTGTTGGGAGCTGTTTTTATACTTGAAAAATCAACTCTGATGGCAGCTAGACAAATTCTGACCATTGAAAATAGTTTGGGAGCAATTCTGCCCATTACTTTGTTATTTAGCGTCAGTTTAAACTGCCAGACAGAATGCTTTTAGTCTACTAATCGATATCACTTACTCGACTAAGTCGTTTTTGTCTCTGAACTTAGTTTCTAGCAATAGGCTCTATCTTTGAGCATTTCTCTTAGTTAATTGACAAACTTTCTTGATTGCTTGAGTAGTTTTTGTCTCTAAACCCAGTTTCTGGCAGTAAGCTATTAATCGACTAACTTTGTCTCTTGGTCGACTAAGTACTCTCTGTTTCACGATTTGCTTGAACCCGTCAGCTTCTCTTTTGAGTTTTATCCAACCAACTCCCTTGATTATTCAACTTAGAGGCTTCTTATTTCATTGCTCACTTATAGCTCCTTATTCTCATGAGTTTTGATATTGTCTTTTGAATGATTGACTAATTATTTGACATACATTTTTGTCCTCCACACTCAAACAATATAATTAAACACCAATGAATGGGAATATTTTGCTATCATCAAAAATA